>NW_024070198.1:33595907-33816152 GCF_014754425.2 Oryx dammah | reverse complement strand
TCCTCTGTCCATGGGATTTTCCAGGCAAGAATACTGGAGTGGGGTGCCATTTCCTCTTCCCAGGGGACCTTCCTGACCCAGTCTCCTGCATTGGCAGGGGCGTTCTGTACCACTGAGCCACCAGGGAAAGCCTGACGTCACTTATCACTTATCAGATTAGTTTTCCTGAAGGATTTTTGCTGATAGTGTTTTTGAATCGAGGCTCTTTCTTTCTTCATTCTTCCCTTTTTCATGTTTCACGACAGCCACCAAACGTCCGTCGATCTCCGTCTGATTTCTTTTATCCCAAAAGTCTGATTCGACGCACAGGACGGTCCCCGTGTCTGCAGGTTGGCACCGCGTCTGAGCTGAGGCTCGGGGCCCGCTGTGCTGGGGGCCCCAGGCTTCTGTCGCTTTCCCTCCCCTTGCTGCTTTCCCCACATAACTTCTGGGCTCCCATAGAGGCAGATGCTTTTTCTCACCCCACGGAGTGCATCTCACATTCTGATTCCGGCTGTTTCCTGCTCTAGACAATGTTTTCATTTAGAGTGGTGGCTAAAGCATTGTCTTCAGGACAGCGAGCACGTTGGAAACCACTGTTTCGGTCCTGTACTCACACATTTGTTCGCTGAACAAATATTTGCCAAGTACCCAGATACAGTAAGGAAGAAAAGACAGGTACATGATTATTAAAAGATATTGAAACATATCACAGCATATGGATCTTAAAGATCAAGGCAGATCAGGTGAGGGAAAGGGGCTCAAGGGGTGCTTCCTAGGAGAAGTGGTCTTTGAGTTGAGTTTTGGAGGCTGGATGGGATTTAAACACATAGAGATGGTGAGAAAGGGGTGGTCCTGACGAAAAGAGCAACAGAAGCGTGGAGCTGGGGAAATACAGTACTTGGGGAAGGAGAAGTTTGGCTCGAGGAAGGAGTGGCAAAGTGGAAAAGAACAAATAAGACTAGCTACAGCTTTGCAGAGGCAAGAAACTGACCTATGCTCTCAATGGCTCTCCTTAAGAATCCCTGCCAGTCCTTTCCATCTTACAGATGGAAAGACTGAGACCCTCACAGTGAACTAACTTCCCCAGAGTTCTCCCAGTGGTAAGTGGAAGAGCTAAGATTGGAGCTCGGGTCTCTCTGAGCCAGTAATTCCTGTTCTTTCCACTGTCCTACAAGGGGAGAGTGAGAGAGAGACCTGGGAAGACACAAAGAGGAGAGCATAAAATACTGGCCAAGTCTGATGGTGCCCAAGGAAGAGACAGGGTGTAAGAGCGGCACCAGTTTTCCAGAGCATCCTCTGGAACCTGGGAGAGTCTTCAGTCAGCTCTCCAGATGAGCAGCGAGGCAGGAAGGAGACTGTGATCCCTGCACACGCTTGACCTTCTTTCGGGGTTTCTTAGCATCAGTTGAAACTTTGGCCCCTTAAGTTACAAGTGGCTTTCCACGGCCCCAGCTCTGTCCAGATGAAACCCATCGTGTAGCTCTGTTGACACTCAGGGTTGCGACATAGCTCTTTAGTCTGGGCTCGACGCCTGTGCCTGTTCTCTGCGTCTGCCAGAACTGCACGATGGCCCAGGAGAGTGTGGGCTTGGCTCTTTTCATTAAAGCTGTACCTGCTTTCTTTAAATGATTTGAAAGATAGTTAGAAGTCCAGAGTTTCAGAGGGGAAAGAAACCTTTTAGACATCAAACCCTGAAAGGTGTTGCAGGTCAAAAGGAGCAACACTTAAATGTAGATTCCAGGCCCTGAGTGATTGGCCCATGAAGCTGGGTTACATTCAACTTATATTTGTTATATAATCTTCATCTATCTTAAACCTTTGGCTCCAATAGCAGAGTTTCACATACAGTTAACATACAGTGTCATGAATCCAGAGGAACAGCCAGAAATTATTCCCATTGCAAGTGAGTTCTTAGAATTAGTACCTACTTGGCAAGAAATTGCTTTTTCACTAGCTTTTGGTTTTTCCCCTGAAAGTATGCTTTATAACTCAAATAGTGTTTTATTTTATTAGCCTAAGGCTATTGCCAAGTGATTCACTTTCATGACTTTAAGAAAAATACCATCAACTGTGAAATTTTTTGGTCTTCTCCAGACCCTTAAATTTAAGAGATGTGTGGTATCTTGAGAAGTGGTTGGCTGGAGAAGAGAGAGAAAAAAGAAGAAAAGAGAGAAAGAGGTCTATTTTGGAAAACCTTCTCTCTTCCTACCCTGTTGTTAAGCATGGATATCTAATTCCCATTATCGAACCTTAAATATCAGTAAAGTTAACTGTAACCCTGTCACAGAAAGGTATAAATCACTTGGGACCTGGCTGAGAAAATGGGCCATTTGACAAGCTCTTGCTTCACCCATTGGCCATCGTGGCTTATCAAAACCCTTGACAAGCCTGAAAATGCCAAAGCAATTCTCAAGCCACACAGATATTTTGATCTTTTAAATACTATTGACTACACAGCAGTTCATTTCACCAGATAATATCAAGCACCTTTAGTGTTAAATAAACTGTACCCCTTGCAGGGACTTTCAGCACTTCATGCCCTGGAAATAAGCCTGGTTTTATTGTGGAGGAAGGTCATTTTATTTTTTATTTTTTGAAATCTCCTCTTATTTCCTCTTGCTGAATTACAGGTAAAAGAAAATGGTGAGGAAAAAAATTATTAATCTGGCCAAAAAGTTCATTCCAGTTTTTCTGCAAGATATTATGGGAAAAAACCCAAACAAACTTTTTGGCTAGCCCAATAGAATGACCTAAGAAAAATATATTCTGGTTTCGCTTACTTGGAAGAGTTTTATAAGAAAAGCAAATTTTGTTTACAGGGAAAGGTCGGTAATTCATTATAAACAAACCACACAATATTTCCAGGACCAAGTTTGTAGTAATCTGGAGTGGATCACTTGCTTTTGTTCTAAAAAGGGGCTATTGAGCTGTGCCTTTGGAGGCTAAAGCATGAATGGCTGCCATCCAAAATGGGCATGAGTTTTTTTTCCTCTTCTGAAACTAACACTCACTGTATTATAACGTATGCACTTGTGGACCCATAATATACCAAACAAATACTGTGTGTCTGTTTCTGCAAAGGAGCTAATTAGAGGCTGTAAGTATATCTAGAATAAGGAAATTATGCTATTGGTTACTGTATTATTAACGTTGCCACCAGACATACCACTTTATTCCCAGCTTTCTGTTCAGATATTTTATTCTTTTTGGTGTGTCTTTACAATTCATCAGAATGTATAGGTGTTAAGATTTATCCTGCACAGTGAGGACTCTTGGCCATAGTAAAGACTAATGGTGGTCGCACACTTGGTTCTGGAGAAGATACTGTGCCTTCACTACTCAGGGCACGGGTTCGATCCCAGCAGGGAACTAAGATCCTGCAAGCTGGTGGTGCAGCCAAAACTAAACCAAAAATAAAAGCAAAAACAAAAAAACTGAAAGGATTTCCTCTTTTGACTTAGCAGTGAATATTTAATATGTGTTAAGATTTTTTAAAGTATTCCTTCCTCTGCAGCTATTATCACCTCCTTGTCTGGTGAACTTCGGCAAAAACCCAAGGCAGGTACTGTCAGCCTTAGCAGCACTTCGTATAAGGTGTCAACTACCTTATATGAGTAGCGGTCCCGTAGGCACTCATACGACCTCTCTGACCTGGGATCCAGTTGCCTGTAGTTCTCTCCCTTCTTAGAGCATGGCTTAGGACGAATGCAGGCTAGATGAACGTAGCTGTTACTCCCCAGCTCCTGCAGGGTGAGGGGAGGTCTGGGGGAAGAGGGCTCTCCAGCTCTCGGCTTCTAAGAAGGGACCAGGTGTGTGGGGCAGCCCACAGTTGGAAATAAGTGAAAATGTCATTTCTCTGGTTAATTTCCAGGCAAAGCTCCGGTAAGTGTTTTTAATGGTAAACATTTAAAGATGGATGAGGGCTGGGGAATTTCTCCAGTGTAATTTCATCCTGTGATTGTGCCTTCTGAAGTGTAGAGCAGGTGGGCAAAGTCAAGGGGTAAGGGAAATAGCAAGTGAAATGTAGTTAGAGAGTTTTTTTAAAGTTTTGTACAGAAAACAAAAAAGATGTGCATTTTTCAAGCATCTACTATTAGCAGTCAAATGTCATTTTTTCTCTTTCTTGTTGAAATGAACTACTAGTCTGGTGAGACCTCTCTTTATTGATTTCTTTCTTTCCTTCAAGGGAAAATAAAAAGCTTTTTTGAAACTGAAAGTAGGTATGTGAAGGTGTGCTGGAGAAATAAATGTAAATTTAGACACTTTCTTTATGAAAGAGTTTTTCTTGCATAAACCACATACAACTAGAAGGTTCTTACTGAAGGATCCTCTTCACTTGTTGCCAAAATGAGGATTAAAGGTTAATCTTGTTGGCAAAGTCCTTTGAAAGATCACAGACTGTTTATAATCCTTCTTATATCTACCTTGCTTTTCCCATGCTTTCCTCTACCTTCTCCTCCCCCCAAAGATGGCATCAAAAGAAAAAACTGAATTTTTCCAACTGTGCTTTCAAGTTGTTTTTTTTTTCTGTAAGGCATGAAGGAAAAAGTGAGAATAAGTAGATTGCATCTGCTTTAACAACTTCATCACAGGTCTATAGGTTTGGTTTTTTTCCCTCTGTAGAACAGAAGTGGGAAGACCTTTGGGGATAAATATTAGGAATTATCTTCATTTATAATATAGGCAACAGGGTAATTGTGTCTATCATAGCTCTCATAGAGAATTCCAGAGACAAAGCCTGTTGACTCATTTGGGTTCTTGATTTAATTCAGTGAATCACTGTTGTGAACTTGGTTATCTGAATGGGATGAAACAGTAATTTAGATGAAATAATTGCACATAAAGATCATCTGTAGAAATATGGATTATCTGTAACTTTGTTACCACCTGAAGAGGAGACACTAGAATTAAATTAATGATAAAGAAGAAACTGTCAGTGGGATTTGAAAGAGGGAAAACATGTCAGTAAGCTGTTGCTTTTGAGGTTAAGATGAGCCTTAATTTTGAGTGTGTGGATATGAGCTGTCATGTCAGAAGACAGCTCTATGCCTTTTGATGTTGAAGGCCATCAAACAATTAGCAAGTTGTGTATTAATTAGGAGGGAAACACAGCTAGAAGAAAAGGAGAACTTCAGTGATAAACAAGACGCTCATTTAAAATTCAGCATGTTTCTTTTCCTTCTTGTTTTAAATTATTCTCAAATTACATTTGCATTCAGGTCTTAAACCATTTGGGTTTCTTTTGTCATATGATGTAATATTAGGAATTGGCTCTTTTTAAATTAACACTTTAAAACACAGAGAAAATAAAATACAACCTGTTTGGAAGTCTAGATATTTAGAATTGAAATGTAAAATTCTAAATATTTAAGATTCAAACTCAAAAATAATAGTCCCACTTTTAGGAGTAACTTTTTTTTTGTCTTCATAAGAGAGAGACCGCTAACCTCTTCTGGTTAAGCAAATACACCAGCATGGGGAGCCATTAGGAACTGTGGCGTAAGTGGACCATCCCTGTGTACCATTTAACTTGGAGCACAGTTCACGAGGGAGCAGACCAGGAGTTATCCTGGCAGATCAGACAGGCTTGAGCAAGCTATCTGCTATCCATCATGGAAGGGTGATAGTAACTAGGGCCTAGACGCCAGCTGGAGAAGTCATTATCTTGGGAGGGTACAGATTCATTCCATGGAGTTCTTAAGAAAAGGAAGGACATTTGTCAGCTCTGGGTGGGACCGCTGCCCCATCCACTGAGACAGTTAACTTACCTGAGTTCTGATGGGAAGGTCTCCAAGGGTGAGAACTCGAGGGAAATCTGGTCAGTGGAGCTCACATCCAAAATGACCGTGCAGTCATGAGGCGCAGAACAGAGTGAGTCCTGCCTTTCATAATTTGAGATGCTGGCAAAGAACTCCAGTCTCACGTCAGCTGTCCAGAAAATGCTGGGTCTTCGTCATGTGCGGGGCAAGGTGCTTGAAGCTTTGTATGTATTGTTTCATTTATCACTAGGAAAGAGGTGTTGTATGTACCCTTTCCTCCATTCTATACGTAGATAAATTGAAGCATAAGGAAGTTAAAGGGAAAACAATGAAAGAGTAAGAAAGGGAAGGAAAGGGAGAAACAGACTCGTGTAACGTCACACAACCAATAGAGCCAATATATGCGTCAAGGTATTAGACTCCAAAGCCAGCCTTTTAACCACCTAGATTATGCTATACAGAGCTGTATTTTATCCCATTATTTCATTTTAAACAGGAAAACAAATTAGGACCACTATAAGAAAATAGGCAAGCAAGGGTACGTAACTCAACCCATAAGTAAGATTCTGTGGACGTAAAATTGACAGTAAGGTTAGGAGGTCAGAATGAAGCTAAAACAAACGGTGGCAAAGGCAGTGAAAGACGGCAAGTTCTGAACGTCCAGCACGTTGTACCTGTTTCTGAACTACACTAAGTGGTCTGAAGATACACTGGGCACAGTGATCTCAAAAAAGAGCCAGAGCAGCGGTGGATTTGTTGAACGTTGGCTTGACTTCAAAAACTGACTATGAAACTCTCAAGTCTTTATTTTGCAGTCAGAGAAGCCAGGGCAGTTGAATGCAAATTGGAGGTGACTCCAATCTGAAAACAGTGGAACTTGAGAAGAATTTTTGGATGTTAATACCTTTAGCCCAACAATGTTAAAACAGTAAATAAGTAAGATAAATGCTTCAGAGAAAGCCTGTGTCACTCACAGGATGCTCAGTCCTGTGAAGAATGAAGAGAGAGAGAGAATGAGCTGGGGACAGGCTGGTTCAGCTGGGTATTTCTCCATCTCTGGAAGGGAGCACTCAGGGCCCTTTCCTGATCCCTGTCCGCCTTCTTCCCCAGCTGCATTCCTATCAGTGTGCACAGTACATCAGAAAATGAAACACTTCAGAGCCACCCCCAGGTCCGTTGTTACAGGAAACACACAAAGGGTACCTGACCCACATTTTGGCAGAAATAAGGACAAGGAATGTGGGAGAGACCCCAAAGCTCAGCGAGCACTTTGGCTATTCACACAGCGTCCTCATGGCTTGTTAATGAAAACAAGCCGTTGTCATAGCAACACCAGCAACCCCAAACATCTGACTCTCCTGGGGAAACACCCTCTCCCACCCCAGCCCAACAGCGAACTATTACAGGCTTCTTAGAAGCTTCTAAGTGGCAGTCAAAACATTTTCAGTTAGCATGCACTCTCTCCTGCTAGTTCATCTCCATATTTTTCTTTTACTTTCACCTCATTTGTCCCAAAGTCATGGTGATGAAAAGTAAATGGCTACACTTGCCCTCCAATGTGGGCAGAAAATTTAGTGCGGGGATTAAGAGCTCAAGCTCTGACTTTAAAGTGTCTAGTTTCAAATCCTGACCCTTGCCCACCTGTGCGACTTTCCTGTCATTTAGAAAAAGGCATAAATGTTAGCAGAATGTTAGCAGATGTTAGCAGAATCTCCTTCCTGGGGTTATTGAGAAGATTAAATGAGAGCATACCTGGGGAGTGCTCAGCACAGGGCCTGCCACAGAGTAAGTGGGGAAGAAATGTTCAGTACTCCTAACCTCATGTTGTTGCCTAAGAGGCTTCATTACTATATTGAGTTTGGCAAATGTTTGATCCTGGCAACTTGAAGCTGAAGGACTGCCTGTAGTGAATAATTGCCTTCTCTATCCATGGAATTCTCCAGGCAAAAATACTGGAGTGGGTTGTCATTTTCTTCTCCAGGGGATCTTCCCAACCCAGGAACTGAACCTGAGTCCTTTGCATTGCAGGCAGTTTCTTTACCACTGAGCCACCGGGAAGCCCAGTTATCCCACAGAGAGGGTTACTGGCTCAGCTCTCTGAAGCAGTTGCATCTCTTTTTATAGGAAGGCTGCACTTTGGTGGTGTCCCTTGTATGCTTTGATTGGCAGATTGATCCAGGAGTTGGTTTTTGGGAGTCCTGTTATTACGTGAATCCTTTCTTTTGTAACATATTCAGATGTGGGCATTCTATCATCTTGAGATACTCCTGTGATTGGAAAATTGTCACTCGAGGAGGAAAGTGCTTGTACAAGGAGGGAAGGCCAGAAGGATCGAGCCTGGCTCACCTCCACTGTGCCCTGCCCACTTTCTCCACCCCCTGCCACCCTTCTGTCTCAGAGATGTCAGGGACCCTGGTGAGAATGACTGATCCCACCCCTCCAGTGGATTCTTACTGTCAAAGCAGGTCCAAGCACTGCCTGCCTCAAGGTGACCAGGCGGGCTTGCTTTCCTTATTTCAGATGTGAGGTCCATAGTGATATAATATCCTCACTTTTAGAGGGGGTTGTAGGGACTCAGTTATATTCACATCAGGATACCAAAATATCAGCAGAAACAGTATTCCTAACAGATTTATAAATCATCCTCTCCAAGAAATAGCTGCATGGAAGGGAGAAGCCTTCCAAGACCAGGCCTTTGGTGTCTTTGCAGAGCTTTCCAGAACATACCAAGCAGGGGTGGGGGGCCATTAATCCCAGTTCATGCATTTTCCCCTCTTTCTGTCACCATCCCTCCCTCTCAGGGTTCTCTAAGTCTGTGTTACAAAGTCCACTTTATACTTTCCCTGGTGGCCAACCACAGACCTTAACTCAGTGACCTTCCATGTGGTTAAGCTCAAATCATGTAATTAACGAGTCAAGTATCCACAAACTGAGTAGTTGTTTGCAAATAATAAATTCTGATTCCCCCAACAAATATTTATGCCTACTCTGTACCTGTGCAAAACGGTGGGCACGTACAGTGGTAAGAAAAGAAGCCCTCTGAGGGCAGAGGTCGTAACTCAAGGTAATGAGCGAGAGCGAGATGATGATGAAACCAACAAGTACGGCATTATTCATTTTATTCATGAAGGAGAAAACAGGATTAATGCCATGAGAGAAAATAGCAAGATCACCAACTCCGGAGGAAGAGAACAAGCAAGGCTTCTTTGAGGAGGTGATATTTAGGCCAAGACTGAAGGAGGGAAGAAAAGCACAAGCGAGACGGGGGATAAGGGCACGCTTCTCAGGTCGAGGAAGCAGCAAGGATAAGAATCCTGAGGCAGTGACACGTTCCTGTCCTGTGAGTGACGGTGGGCAGTGAGAGATACAGGAAAGGCCGGCCGGGCCGAGATCCCCAGGCCCTGGGAGCGGTGACTCCATTCTTTGCCGATGCTGACACCAAAAGAAGGGTCGTGACCGTTCAGACTGTATTCTTCACAGATCTCTGTGGAGCCTAGTGGATATGAAGGTGAGGCCGTGGCAGGAGTCCAGGCGAGCACGGGTGGTGACTGCATGGTGCTAGGATGGTGGCCGTGGAGATGGAATGTGCTCGATGGTGTTGTCGGGGACAAGGAGAAAAAAGAAGCCCCCAAGTGCACTTTCAAGGCTGATGGCACAGTTCTTTCTTACTGACCTTTCTTCCTCGGTTATATTTTCCCTTATTCAGAAAAGTTACAAGTCTTTCTCTTTTTAGTCAGCTTAAGTCTTTAGGCAAGTGTAGGGACTTCAGCCAGTCGTGATTAGGAAGCCACAGTCTGAAATCTTACCTGTCACTCTTTCTTTTACAGCCTACCAGGACTTCCTCCGAAAGCATTTACTCTCGACCAGGCTCCAGCATCCCTGGCTCCCCGGGTCATACTATCTATGTAAGTATCCGCTTCTGGAAGAGATACTTCCAGGCCAGGTAAGGTAGCAGATGGTAAGTGTGGACTGGATAATCTGAAAGGGAATAATTCAAAATGCTTTCTATTTCTTTTATGAGATCCAATTTTCATTCTTGTAAATCAGCCATCTCAATCCCATTTTCCTCCAGACGATTGAATGTTTCTGTGGATATAACCATCAGTAGAGAGTGATTGAGTAGATAACCCTATAAAATACAGTAATGTGATACAGGACTTGAAAAATTATTGCACCTAACTTGCATATAGATATTTGGAGATTAATTATATGTTTTATAATTCTAGTACTGAGTGTCCTTAAATTCTGCCACAAAGGTCTTTAAATATTTAGTTTATTAAATATGCAGTTCTTGTTTTTAGCCATCTGGGAGGATTTTTTGACCATCTGTTTGAGCTTTCCCTTCTCTGTCATAAATTTAGGAAATCCTGAAGGTTTGCATTCTTCTCTACTTGATGAATTCTACTTAGACTTTTTCCCAAGCTTTTGGTGACTTTTTTTGAAAACATGAATATCTGGTATAAATGGGCAACTTTATTTTTTAAATTTATTTTATTAACATATAGTTGATGTACAATGTTGTATCTATTTCTACTGTATAGTAAAATAATTTAGTTATACATATATACACATATTACTTTTCATATTCTTTGCCATTATTTCACAGGATATTGAATATAGTTTCCTATACTGTACAGTAAGAACTTCTTGTTTATCCATTCTGCATAAGAAATTTTGCATCTGTTAGTCTCAAACTCCTAATTCTTCCCACCCCAATCTCCCTCCCTCTAGGCAGTCACAGTTCTGTTCTCCATATCTGTGAATCTTAAACAGGCAACTTTATAAACAGTGACTATGCTGAGCAAAGTATTTTGGGATTTGTTTATTTTTAAGATTTTAACTCTTTAAATAAGACGTGAGACGCACTAACCACAGTTCCTGAAACATAAGATGGCAGAATGATTTTTCTTTCTGTTTAACTTTGGCAGGCAAAAGTGGACAATGAAATCCTGGATTACAAGGATTTAGCAGCCATTCCCAAGGTCAAGGCAATTTATGACATTGAACGTCCAGATCTTATTACCTATGAGCCTTTCTACTCTTCGGGCTATGATGACAAACAGGAGAGGCAGAGCCTGGGAGAGGTAATAAATTCCCAGAAGTTGTGAATGGCACAACTTCTTTCTCTTTTGCCACCTGTATAAAAACTACTGATTGGAATCAAGATGAGTCAGAGAGTCCTTCCCATTGCTCAGTGTTTGCAGGCTTCTGTAGCAGGTGCTTTGAGGTAGTCAGAAGCCTATTGCACCATCCCCTCCCCGTGGGAGGTGTGGGGAAGTGGGAAGCAGACCAACCATAGCAAACAACAGGGCAGGAGGAGTGAGTATCAGGACCAAGCTGGAGGGAAGAGGAGCTGACTTGCTGGGAAGGGAGCCGAAACTGGGCAGAGTCTGTGAGCAGAGGGTTTGTGGGGAAGGGTCCTCTGGGGTGAGGGGGGAGCCTTGGGGCGAGCTGAAATATATTCATGGGTCTCATGAGGAGAGAGAGCACAGCCCCTAAATTTTGACAACTGTGTCTTCCAGCATCGTAAGATAATTAGTATAGGCAAGAAAAGAATGCATAGGGTCGCGGCACAGTGGTATGAGATGGGCTTCTGGAATCAAGTAACCTGGGCTTAACCCAGGGACTCCACTCATTCGTTATGTGACTTTGACCGTGAGACACCCTTTATAATCCTAACTTCTTTGTCTGTAAAGCAGATATTGACAGAATCTATGTATATATGTGTGTATATATTTACATATATATATATATATATATCTTTAACTTTTTTTATTTTTCTAGTCTGGGTTTGTATTCCAGAGCATAGCTCCTGGGTGAAATGATCCCTAGGGTGGAAAGTGGTGTCTGTTTTCATGTAGTGCCACCTAGTGGTCACATTGCTGTAACTGCATCTGCAGCCTTTGACGTGCAGGTTGATCGATTGCCTTGGGAGGTTCAGTTGCCTTTGCGGGGCAGAGTTTCACAGAGGATAAGGGGCAAAGGAAGGTTCCTGAACAGAGTGCATAGAAGCTGGTCCTACAGGAAATGAATGAGAATTGCCTAATGTTCAAGCCATACAAGCAAGGAGAGGCGAGTTGCTTTATGGTGTTATGGGCCCAGATGTTTGAGCTTTGAAGTGAACATTTCTGTGTTTGGAACCAGACTCTGATATTTACTCTCCATATGACTTTGGGAAAATTGCATATTTCCATCTCCTTATCTGTAGACTCAAGATAATAGGGACACCTACTGTAGAGGTTTTCTGTAAGGATTAAGTGAGATATTTAGATTCTGGCACATAATAAGTACTCAACAATAACCTAGAATGATGGCCTACTGGTTTCTCTGAGCATAGAGTCTGGACTAGGTGGATGCCTTCACATCAGAAATCAGATGTGTTCATGAATTCGTCTCCAACCCATGAAGCTTGCAGCTTAGACAAGTTTGCAAGCTGTTTCGTTATCCTTTCAATCATTAGCACTTCCATAGAATCCATATACTGCTGTTTTAGAAACACTGGAGAAGTAAGCTTGAAGTTCTGTGTAGCCATCTGTTCCTCCAGAAAGCAGATCAGACCAGACCACAGGGCTTGAGGAAGTCTGGAGTACAGACAGCCAGCAACTTCTTGTACACTTGGGAAACAAGGGCAAATTCTGAAACAGAAATCCGCCACTGGCTGTGTTCTTCAGAACACTTTATTTGCATTTCATTTCTATTTGAAAGCTTTTTTGCATTTTTAATTGTGAACATTTCATTCATTCATTTAGGAAATATTCATTGGGTACCTAATATGTGCCAGGAGCTGCTCCAGTCACTGGGAACACTGGATTTCTTGCCCTCATGGAGCTTGCAGTGGAAAATGGGAGACATATAATAGACAGACAGATACAGAACATAATATTACAGGGTGATATTGCTTTGACGGAAAATGAAGCAGAGTAGGGAGAAAGTACACGGGGGTTGGGGGGTGCTGGGTTGCTGCTTTAAGTGGGAGGATCACAGAAGGTACTGGGTGGTAATGCATTTGAGCAGAGGCCTCACTGAAGACGGGGAGTGAGCCCTGCAGGTGTCTGAGTGGAGAGCACTGCTGGCAGAGGACACAGCAAGTGCAAAGGCCCTGAGGTGAGAGAGTGCTTTGCCTGCTGGCTGCCTCGAGGAATCCTAGAAAGATGGAAGCCAGAAGGTGAATGGTGATGAGGTCGACAAGGTCTCCTGGGGAAGATGCCACCGAGGCGGTCACCATAACATATTACGTGATTACTTACTGTGGTTATAACTTAGTCAGCAACTGTGCTTACCAAATTCTGTTTCAGTAGACACTGTAACTCATGGTGGTAAACCATGAATATAGAGAGGAAATAGTTCCAATTTCTCTAACTTAATTACCTAGAAGCATTATAGCATATTTGTCAAAACCCATGGTTATCAGGCAGACACGTGCGCCCCAATCCCCCAAGGGCTTTGTCATTGTGTACCTGTCTGAGCCCCACTCTCATCTTCTGAGTCAGAAGATGGAGGACAGGCAAGAGTGCTGACATGTGTGGTTTGAATAACGTTTCCAGATGATTCTGATAAGGAACTCTAATTAAAGCGAGTTAACATGTGACTTTCTCTTTTATTCTTCCAGTCTCCAAGGACTCTCTCTCCTACTCCATCAGCGGAAGTAAGTGCCATTTTTGAAAATTTAAGTGGGTGGAATTGCAGAATTACTTGGACCTTTCCTAGACTCACATTTTTGCAAAAGGACATTAAACGAACAGAAAAACTGCATGAGATTATGATGAATGTAGGAGTCCTTAGTGTAAGATATGACTCTAAGACACAGAAGCACATTTCTTTTTAAATGGAGACAAGGAAATTAAGCCAGTTGTACATTGCACCTCTGAATAGTAGGAAAGTGTTTGCAGGGAGTAGAGCCATCTGTCCCTATGTTGGGCTCTTTCTCATCAACCATAATTAATTGATCTGATTCCCAACCTACTAGATTATCTGAAATGGCCAACCGTGGCCGTGGTGTTTCTATCAGCAGAGCCATCTTCATGGAAGACCAGCCCTCTTAGTCTAAAATCAATAGTCTTACCTCCCTTCTCAGGGTAGACAGACCATATAGTGGCTTTTATCAAGTCCATCAGCCTGTCTGTTCCCTTGGGAATAACCTTTTGAGTGTCTGGATCACATAGAGTGGTCAATGATTGTTCCATGGTAAACTATGGGTCCCGTGGCAACCCAAACATGCCCTTCCCTTCTGTAGCATCCAACACCAAAGACACAGCTCCCAAATTATTTATACTCCCAACCCATTTTATTAAATGTTCTTCAGGAAGCTGGTGATATTGATTTACAAAATGAAACAACACCTTCACACTATAGCCCTGGTCCCAGAAATTCTTGGTTTTGCCCTCATCCACATTGACTTACCTACATGATTACCAGAAGCCTTAGAAGTACTTCCTATTGTTCCTGTGTAATTTTTCTCTTGGAGGGTAGCTTTAAACTAGCAGCCTAAGCTCAGACCAATTCAAGTCTGAGCATGGTCCAGCACCCAGGTCCACCCCAGCACTTTCTTTCATGTAAGCTGTTACAGATAATAATAAAGGGATTGTTTGTTCCAGCATGCTTCTTCTTATTCTGCATTTCTTTATGCATCTAGTGAGCAAACTCCTCAGGGGTTAGCTCTACCCCCATCTACGAATAATAATAATAATAATAATAAAATCAGTAGTCTTGTCTTAAAGTAACTTTCTGGATAGTCTATATAAAACTGGACTGGGGTAATCACTGTAATTTGAGATGGTACAATCTCTGTAGTATTGTGATGGTTTATACTGAGTGCTATGAATAATTTCTATGAGCATTTATAACTGAAGTTATGAAGCAGTCATTTCTATAATTGACCACTTGCAAGACTGAGGCACACTACTGCAGGAATTTTGTTTTGTTGTTGTTTCAATCTATTGTTAGAGCCAACTAGGATCAAACCAAAGCTTTTTCCCCCCTTGCTCTTGCATTTCACATATCCATGATAATTGAGATTTTAAATCATTTTTGTGCATTTTTTCAAACTTTTATTTTTATTGTGCTAGTGAAAACTTCATAGGACAGCAAACTCCTAAAGTGTAAAACATTCCCTGTACTCATCTAATTCTTATACAGTTTTATGTTATGGTTTTGTATATGATTTTTTTTGAACTTTATACATACAGTATTCTTTAGATTTGGACATGGTGTGATGCTAGTGTATTCCATTAAATTGATATGCCATAAGTGTACCCCCCATTTGTTGAGCACATAATACAAAACTTTGTCTTTATAAATGGTGACATTATAAATATCTGAGGAAATTTTTCCACTTAAAGATCATTAAAAAGAAGTATTTTTAGGATTTGCCTCTTAGAGATAGAATTATTGGATTTAAGGCCGCCACAAGCTTATTCTCCAGGAAAATCAACTTAGAATGTCCCCAGATCAACATCATAGATGGTATGAGTAGGTGGTTGGATCCAGGGGTGACATTAGAGTCAGGAGGCTGTTTCTGAAATAGGTTCCACTGTACGAGCTACACACCTGCCCACAGGTCTCTTAGCTGCATGGAACCTTCTGGAACAGCCTGCATTTATGGAGAAGGGAGGGAACACCACGTGTTCTTCCTTCCTTCTGATGCAGGTCTAATGATACAACCTATGTGAGTGCACTTTGTAAAACTGAAAAGCATCATATAAACATGGTCGTTGGAATTATTCCCTCTTTTCCCAGACCTCTGTCAACACTGGAGTTTATCACTTTAACATCTTAAAATCTTGGTAGAGGCAAGGACTACAGGTTTTGAACAAAAGGCGTTACCCCTGGAGTGTTCGTTTGCGTACCTACTTAAGGGACGTGCCCCTAAAATGTATACAGGAGCGGGCCGACGCGATAGTTCCTGGGGGACTTGGGTGCAGCTTGACTTCACTTGAGCCTGACAACAGCCTGCCTGTGGGTTGTGCACCCACCGTCTCACACTTTCTTCCAGGGGTACCAAGATGGGCGGGACCGGATGATCCACCGGTCCACAAGCCAGGGCTCTATCAACTCCCCGGTGTACAGCCGCCACAGCTACACTCCAACCACATCCCGCTCTCCTCAGCATTTTCACAGACCCGGTAAGGGCACCTGTTCCCAGGATTCACTCCGGGTAACCCTCTGTGTTTCTGTGTGATTGTTTTCCCCACTACTGGTAGTGTATTTAAAAATCTGACTGCCTGCAGAATCTACCTTCCCTTCTCCCAGAAAAAAAAAAAAAAATCAAAAACTCCTATCCCAGTACAGTTTGTGTTATTTCTTTCCTTAAAACAAGACACATTTTATGATTATATTTATTATGATTTACTGAATCGTTACATTTTGACAGCAGACAGCAAAAAGTAAAGGAATTTATTTTTAAGACTTGAAGATAATCTCAGCACGTTGAGACTTAAAATGGAGATCTCCAAAAGAAAATATGGTGATGTGCCTTTTAGGCTTACCAGCATTATCTAAAATCCAGTGTTAGTCATTTATGGATGGGTTTGTTATGTTTCTCCAGGCACATGGTATTACTGTGGGTGCTTGGCTGAGAACCCACTAGAAGGAAGTCTCATATGTAAGCACGGGCTGTATTTGGTCAATTTTAAGGTGGCTTCCAACCTCAAAGTTTGAATCAGACTTGGAAAATATAAAAGCACTAGAGATGAGCTATGATGGAGACTATTAAGAGTAACGATCTTCATTCGACCTTTATCTCTGCAAAATGTAGCCCTTTTTCATATTAGAGGGTGTCTCCTATGTGGAGTAGAAAAAGAATAATCTTATCACAGAAGACAGATAAATAAATTCACAGAAGAAATACATTCACCAAGGAAGATCTTGGCTTTTTAAAAAAACTTGGTGATGACGCATGTCTACAAAGACTTCATTTTAAGCCTCTTGCTTTTGTGCAGGCTCATAAGCCCCTTCATATGGGAACTTATTTTATAAAATAAAACCAAAGGAATGAACCGAATGTAAAAAGGCTGCAATCTTCTCTTTAAAGCCAGAAATTTAGTGCTTGTAGAGGATTAAATTTTTAGTCTTGGGTCCTTCAATAATATATAGTTTTCTCTAGGCTCCTAAACATTTACTCAGTATTTGTTGAATTCCATTAAAGGAAAATTTTCAGGAAAGGAATTCCTTTTATTTGTCATATACATTTATATCCATTCTAGGGCTTCCCTGGTGGATCAGAGGTTAAAGCGTCTGCCTGGAATGCGGGAGCCCCGGGTTCGATCCCTGGGTTGGGAAGATCCCCTGGAGAAGGAAATGGCAACCCACTCCAGTACTCTTGCCTGGAGAATCCCATGGAGGGAGGAGCCTGGTAGGCTACAGTCCATGGGGTCGCAAAGAGTCAGACACGACTAAGCGACTTCACTTTCACTTTTATATCCGTTTTGTTCCTGGGTTTGGATTTAAGTCCTTATCTGCCTGGGTAATGAGAAATCCTTTATGCCACCATCGCTACGTGTGGGTATACCCTAAGGTCACTGAGGCTACAGCTGTGACCTTGTCAGAATGATAGGGGGTTGCCAGGAAACTGTCCCAGAGACCACTGGATAGCCAGGGAGTGGTCAGTCAGGGACTTGGTTTCCCAAAAAGGCCATGTCCTCATGGGGCAGTAGAAAGTGTTCCTGTGTTCCCGTCATAGTTCTGAGGCCAAGAACCTTCAGAACATTTTGTGGGTCCTAAGCACTTCTTCTCCCCCTCCATGATATGTTATGGGCCTGTGCAATGCCAGTTATTAAGATTATTTTTTCAAGGCGGGGGCTCTGCTAGCACAGTCATGGTCAACACAGAGCACCTTGAAGTTTCCAGTCCGTAAGTTCTAGATGCCAGAGAGTCATGCACGCCCCTCGGTCTGGTTTAGCTTAAAAGTCCGTAACTGAGTTTCCAGCTCATCAGTGCCTCCACTCGGCATCATAGGCAGTTCTTTGCCACCCAGTGCACACAGACAAGTACAAAGTAAAATTAAACTTCTAATAGGAGAAGTTTACCACTTAAACAGAAAAAAAAAAAAAAGAGAATCTGACCCTGACATATTGGTATTGGGTTGGCCAAAAAGTTCATTTGCGTTTGTCTCTTACAGTAAAACCCAAATGAACTTTTTTGGCCAGCCTAATAGTTCTTTGCAAGGTTCTTGAAACTTTCAAACATACATGTCAGAGGATTCTGTTAGGTGCCTTTTTAAAAACAGCCATGGTTGAGTCTAAGTGGCATGCCTGGTCCCGACTCAGCGGTCGTGGGTGTCATCCTGCCAGAATGTCCTGGTGGCCGTTCCCTCCCACTAAAGCCATTTATCCTCGGAGAGTAACTCTGGACTGACCTGGACCCGTTGGCAGACTCTCCCCACTGTGCCTAATCCCTCGCAGGCGGCTTCTTAACCCCTTTTCCTTCCTCCGTTTTCAGACTTCTGATTAATGTTCTTTCTTTTGTTTTTTTTTTTTCCTTTTCCCTCCCTTGGAGCGATGGCGGCGTCCCTGCTCCTGTGTTAATTTCTGCTCTTCTTTTCTGTCTCCACCCTGCCCTGCCCCGGTCCTTGCTGCACAGAGCTGCTGTCTCCTGGTGTGCAGAGGTCCTTCCTGTGCACCAGCAGCCTCAGCTCCGCCCACAGCGACTCCCGCCCCAACTCCCCATTCCGACACCACTTCCTTCCCCATGTGAAAGGTAAGGAGGCAGGCTTCTCCAGGCAGCACCCTGCAAAGCGGAGATTTATTAGCGCCCTGGGAAGGCTAATAAGGTGCATCTCCAAGAGTCAGCCCCCAGCTTTGGACCTTTCAGCATGCCTGCGTGCATCATGACTTCACACCCAGCCATGTCTTAGAACTGGCATAGCATCTCTCCTTGGGAGAAATATGTCATTTCTAAGGGCTCTAGACGAAGTAACAGGAAGTACGCTGGAGACCTTAAGGTTGCTTCTCTCCTGCTTAGGAAAAATATATATATTATTATTTTGCTTTTCTCTGTGTTAGAAGCAAAATATAATATATATCTGGGGGAAATTTCCTGGTTTTGATATGAGATATGGCTCAGCAAAACCCAACGGTATTCAGCAACAAGGATTCCAAAGTTATCTTCATGATGATAAGCCACATAACCACTAAGATGTTTGGATAGTACGAAAGACCTAGGGCCATGTAACTGAAATTTCTCTCCTTGAGCCAACTCTTAGGGTGATCTTCCTTTGACTTGTCCTGATGTCTGCATGATGGAGAAGAGGGGCTTTGCCTTCCGTTTTCTGTTCCTGCCCATCTCTGCCCTTCCCCTCTGTGTCGTTCCCATCGTTCTCATTGTGCTTCGGTAGCAGTCCTCAATCGGAGTTCTCAGTTCTCCTTACTTGGTGGGGGAGCCAGGAGCCACAGAGGGATCATGAAGGGGCCATAATTTAAAATACATCGGAGCTCCCAAAGGGATGCTGACTTCTTCCATAGCCTTGATTTGAACCAAAGTAACTGAAGAGAATATTGAGTTAGCCAAAAAGTCCATTTGGATTTTTCATAATGGTTATGGAAAAACCCAAACAAAGCTGAAGGAGAGAGTTGCAGGCAAGCACAGATGTTGTCATGGGTCTTAAGACAGACCTGAAGGATTCTAACCCTGAGCTCCAAGATCTCACATCACTAACACTTTTTCGAACAGCCTAAGTGTTGTGCTCTTTGACTGAATTTTGTTTGCAGTCTACCCAACCTTTTTACTCATCTGGATTTTCAGGACTCAGTTGTTCAGTCAGTTCAGTTCAGTCACTCAGTCATGTCCAACTCTGCAACTCCATGGACTGCAGCACGCCAGGCTTCCCTGTCATCACCAGCTCCAGGAGCTTGCTCAAACTCATGTCCATCAATCAAGTCAGGTGATGCCATCCAACCATCTCATCCTCTCTCGTCCCCTTCTCCTCCTGCCTTCAATCTTTCCCAGCATCAGAGTCTTTTCAAACGAGTCGGTTCTTTGCATCAGATGGCCAAAGTATTGGAATTTGAGCTTCAGCATCAGTCCTTCCAATGAATACTCAGGACTGATTTCCTTTAGGATTGATCTTGCAGTCCAAGGGACTCTCAAGAGTCTTCTCCAACACCACAGTTCAAAAGCATCAATTGAGTTGAGTCCAACTCAGTTGAGTCCTAAAATATAAATTTCCTGCCCCTATCAGTAAGCAGTTACTTTGTGAGCATGCTATTTTTTGCATTTTCTAGGCTGTGAAAATAACATTGCTGATATGCCTATTGAAGACACACACCACTTGCCTTTAGCAAAGACATCTGTCTTTTTCAGCAGGCACAGCACTTTCTAAAATTCTTGACAGATTATTTGTGCCAGTTTTTCCCAGAGCACAGAGGGCCTCATTCCTATTCTCCACCCTGAGCTCCTTTTGGGGGTGTTGAAGGTCAGCAGCTGCAGCAGCTCATGGTTTAATCCTTGTAGAGGTAGATGGCAAGTGCCAGTTTGTAGTTGGCAAGGTGAAATGCCCTGGTGTATTATAGGCAGACTTCCTAAGTGGCACGGTGGTAAAACATTTGCCTGCCAATGCAGGAGATGCAAGTTCAATCCCTGGGTCAGGAAGATCCCTTGGAGAAGGAAAAGGCAACCCATTCCAGTATTCCCACCTGAAAAATCCCCTGGTGGGCTACAATCTACGTGGTCACAAAGAGTTGGTCATGACTAAGCCCACATGCCTCCTCATAATAAGCACCCCGCTCTGTGCATCTGTGATTTCCCTCTCAGCATGATGCTCTTTGAACACTTCCGGTTACATCACTCCTCATAGTATCCTGTGATTAAAGTAGCAGGCGGGAGGCACTGGGGTAGATGAACAGCTGAGGCCCTGGTTAAGTGACCCGGCCAAGGACCCGTAGCTCGGAAGTGGCAGCACCAGGACTAGAGAGACCCCAAGCCTTCTCAACCTTCATTCCTATTAGAGGGATGTGTTTCAATATAAATATACTTGAAGAATAATTTTTAAAGCAAATTTTTACTTTCCATCCCTTTTTAACTAGAAAATTTCATTCTCCAGTTCAGTTCAGTTCAGTTCAGTCACTCAGTCGTGTCCGACTCTTTGTGACCCCATGAACCGCAGCACGCCAGGTCCATCACCAACTCCCGGAGTCCACCCAAACCCATGTCTATTGAGTCGATGATGCCATCCAACCATCTCATCCTCTGTCGTCCCCTTCTCCTCCTGCCTTCGGTCTTTTCCAATGAGTCAACTCTTCGCATCAGGTGGCCAATGTATTGGAGTTTCAGCTTCAACATCAGTCCTTCCAATGAACACCCCAGACTAATCTCCTTTAGGATGGACTGGTTGGATCTCCTTGCAGTCCAAGGGACTCTCAAGAGTCTTCTCCAACACCACAGTTCAAAAGCATCAATTCTTCTGCGTTCAGCTTTCTTTATAGTCCAACTGTTACATCCATACATGACCACTGGAAAAACCATAACCTTGACTAGATGGAACTTTGTTGACAAAGTAATGTCTTGGCTTTTTAATATGCTCTCTAGGTTGGTCATAACTTTTCTTCCAAGGAGTAAGCATCTTTTAATTTCATGCTGCAATTTCATTCTTATGGAGGCTAAAACAGTTATTTGAGTCATTTAAATTACAAAATTAACAAATGTGTACTTTTCAATAGAAACACCAACTAGTTATTAAAATTACAGTACCTCAATGTACCTAAATGGTGCTTTATTAAAAATAAGATATGCAGTCTTTTCTGTTTTGTCAGAATTCAAAGTATACAGTCAAATAGTATAGGTTTAAATCCTAAAAAACCTTGACTTGTCTCACACTTATACTTTAAAAATATCTAATACTCTCTTTCCCATTTTCTTTTTACTGGATATATGTCTACAGTTTGTTCAGATGAAATAGTTTATGTATTTCAGATATAAACTGTGAAGTACATAACAGTATATGTTTAGTTATAAAAGCTTTTTGCTATACTGCAAAACCAATCATGCAGAATTTATATATCAAAGATATTGCTTTAAAGTTTAGTCTAGTTGAATAGCTAAATGCAGATTCTCTAAGGAATTACATCTTTCTTATTCTGAAACACATGTGCTGCTGCTGCTGCTAAGTTGCTTCAGTCGTGTCCGACTCTGTGCGACCCCATAAGACGGCAGCCCACCAGGCTCCGCCGTCCCTGGGATTCTCCAGGCAAGAACACTGGAGTGGGTTGCCATTTCCTTCTCCAATGCATGAAAGTGAAAAGTGAAAGTGAAGTCGCTCAGTCATGTCCGACTCGTAGCGACCCCATAGACTGCAGCCTACCAGGCTCCTCCGTCCATGGGGTTTTCCAGGCAAGAGTACTGGAGTGGGGTGCCATTGCCTTCTCCAATGGCACCCCACTCCAGTTTCGACATGGAAGTCCTCTCCAGCACAGAGGAACTTAGGACCATGGAGAAACACATCTAAATATATTTAAAGGAGCAAAATCTCCCAAGGTTTTAAATGGCTCTTCATTTGAACATTCACTTTGTATCTTGAAGCTTGTTTTGTAATCTCCAGGAAATTATTTTTGAAACAAATCCAAACCAAGGAGCTTGAGGACTCTAGGGTAGGTTGTCCATCTCAGGAAGATGTAGCTGAAAGCAGGAGTCCTCTTGCCACTCTGGCAGCCATAAGCCCTCGTTCCACTGCCCTAGTTTAATTCTTAGCCCTTATTTCAGACTTAAGTGGCCCAGGCCCCCAGGGTCCACTGAGCTGAGGACGCCTGCGTGGGTGTAGAGCTTAGATGTGCATCACCAGCTGTCTCTCTGTGTCATTGGCTTCCCCATCTACTTTCTGTAATGCCCTGCTTGTTTCTCGTTGTGTTTTTATTTCTGTTCTCTGACCTTCCTTGGAGTTTCATTCTATATCAGTATGTCCTTGTTGGGCCATCTGGACAAGTGCTTGCCTATTTGGAGAAACTGTTTCACTTTGTTTGGGGCTTTTTGGCTTCCCTTGTGGCTCAGCTGGTAAAGAATCTGCCTGCAATGCTAGAGACCTGTGTTTAATCCCTGGGTTGGGAAGATCCCCTGGAAAAGGGAAAGGCTACCCACTCGAGTATTCTGGCCTGGAGAATTCCATGGACTGTATAGTTCATGGGGGTGGTAAAGAGTCGGACACGACTGAGTGACCACGACTGAGTGACTTTCACTTTCACTTGGGCTTTATACTGTTTGCAGAGTTTCTCTTCCTTTCTCTTTGAAATACTATTAGACATTACTTTCTGTGTCTGTGAATCAGGCTTGCAAACAGGAGAGCTACATATATTAAATCTCATTGAGAGGAATCTTCCCTGTTTTGCCATAGATATGAGTTGCTATGATGCAAATATGTATTTGACACTTGCTGAAGGAAACCCTAACACTTCCTGAAGCTTTAGACAAAAACCAGTAATCTTGAAACTCTGTCATGAAATTCTAGAAGCTGCCAATTTCTAAGGTCCCCTTGGCATTTATATTTTAGGATATAAGCATTTAGAGCTTAGAAGCTAAGTGGTACGCCAGCAGACTCCCGCAGCAGACACAAGCATTGCCATTTAGATTGACTTGTCTTAGGATTTGTCACTGAGGCTCTCAGCGTTCCAGAAAGAAGAATGAAAGTAGGACAGAGCATTTGAATTTGTTAAGCACGGTGGGAATCCTGCCAATGAATGATCTCTCAAGGACTGAAAAATTAACACATTAAACTGACATGGAAAGAGCTAAAAGTGAAGACCAGGAAAATATAAATCTACATACATGGTAGCTCCTCATCCAGATATCTAAGATCACTAACAACTTAACCAATACAAGGACTTATTTAAAGAACAAAATGGCTGAGAATGAGATATATATACTATTATTTTTAAACAGCATTAACTCCAGGCTGATTGATGTTGATGATAATACCTTCCATATATGATTATTTCGTCTGATGCCCCATATATCCCTTATGCCTGAGTAATGAAGTGCACACAAAAATAACCTTTTGGGGCCTTCACCGTTTATTTCCATTCAGGATATAGTGAAATGTTTTATCACTTACAGATAGAGTGTTTGATTTAGAAAAGGCCTCATCTTGAGAATTTCTTTCTTTTAAAAATGCCAAAATTTTTAATGCCTTTCATCTTTTAAGGACTAGGAATTCGGTACCTAGCAATGTCATATACTCCAAGACCTTATTCCCAACAAGCCATGTGACATGTAGAAATTATACTGTTCAGGAGCACTTAGATGGCTGTGTTGCTGAGTGTCTGTTTACTTAGCGTGTTAAGATGTCATTATGGGAGGCTTTAAATGATTATAAAATTAAATCTACTTATAGAGACTTCAACATAGTAGTGTTTTGTTTTGTTTTGTTTTGTTTTTCTGTCAACTAGAAAGGGCAATGGTTGCTGAAGATATGCTGCCAGAAAAACCTCTGCCCAACTGGAGACAGCATTCAGCCAAAATTCACCCTTTGGGAATTTAGACAGTCAAACCATCGCTTTTGAGGGCTTCCCAGGTGGCACTGTGGTAAAGAATCCACCTGCCAATGCAGGAGACTCAAGAGACATGAGTTTGATCCCTGGGTTGAGACGATCCCGTGGAGAAGGAAATAGCAACTCACTCCAGTATTCCTGCCTGGAAAATCCCATGGTCAGGGGAGTCTGGTCAGCCACAGTCCAAGGGTTGCAAAAGAGTGACATGACTGAACACACACTCACCCCATAGACTTTGAGAGCCATCAACCATAGAGGTTACGGGCTTCTACTTGCCAGCAGAGCATCTTAATAATAGAAAGACTTTGAATTCGTGGGCAAATGCAAATTCTAATGACTTTAAATCTTGATGTCCCGTAGATGCATCTCTTTTTATGTGTGAATGACTCTGGCTATTAACTATCAGAACAAACTTAATCGAGTTTCATCTGTTTGGATATTATAACCAAAACCTGTGAGAACATATCCCCCAGAAAATTTGATGTTCTACAGGTACAGGAAGGTTAAAGGTGCAGGATTAAGGGCAGAGAGCAATGTAGACTTAGAGCAGTAGCATCGGTGTTCAGGATATGCAGAGTCTTCAAAAAAAAAACACTCAAAGCAAGGAAGTTGAGAACAGCCTATTCCTTTGAGAACAGCCCACAAGAATTATTCTGTTTTTCAGTTAGGGATTATTCTTGTGAGTAATTTCTAATGTGTGTAAGAGTAAAGGATTCTTCTGAAGTGGCACAATTCAGTTGGGCTTATTGAGGATCAACCCCAGGGAAACCTATTTAAAAAAAACAAAAAAAGATGCTATTGTGATCCATTGTTGTGCCCTAGCATCTGGCTGTCTTTAATTAAGAGAAAGATGGGGTTGACCCTGGAGTGGTACTCACTAAATTAGGTCATTCGTTGCTATAGAATTATTTAGTTGGTCTACTTCAGTCATTATTCACAGACATTTATTCAGCACCTAGTCTTGGCCAGGCATTGTGCTGAACACACCAATATGAAAGAGACCTAGTTCTGATTCAGCCTTAGGTTTAAAGCCAGATTTCCTACTAAACATAATATCCTTCCTTCCCTTGCTGGCCTCTACCTGTGTTTTCCATACTCATTTTTTTCAGACAGGGTTATTTCTCCTTAAGAGAGTGATAGTAAATGAGATAACATTTTCTTTAAATGAACTTTTTAATATATCAGTAATTTGGGGTGAAGCGTCATCATTTTTAAAAGCTAATTTTACTAAAGCTAACTAATGTTACTAAAGCTGACTTTAGTAAAGACAGCATTATGATATATTGGGAACTAGATAGTAAACTGACTCTTGGGGGAAAAAAGCGGGGGCAAAAGTTTTAGAACATGATAATAAAAAACCTGGAATCTAAATTAGAGAGAGTAACAAATTCAGATCTCACATTTGGACTATCTTACTGCCCATTTGGTACAGATCTGTACTCTGGTTATCTAAAACTACACATTTTGAAAAACTAAAAAGCCTATTAAACATATTATTCTGAAACTGCAGCAACTGACATCTCTCATGTGTTGCCAGCCAGATTTAAAACCGTTTAACTTTCTTGAAGAAATTGGTTCTTGTACATCTAAAACTAATACACTGTTACATGTCAGTTATATCTCAGTTTTTTAAAATTTAAGATTAAAAAAAAGAAATTTATTCCTGCTCTATTTTCTGAAGATCTGTGATTAATTTAAAATTGTTAGCCTTAATTGATAGATAAATTGGACGTTATCAAAATTTAAAACTTTTGTGCTTCAAAGAACACTATCAAGAGACTAAAAGACAACCACAAAATGAAAGAAATCATTTGCAGATTGTGTATCTGATAAGAGACTTGTATCAGAGTATGTGAAGAACCCTTACAACTCAATCATAAAAGTATTGTATTGGCCAAAAAGTTCATTTGGGGGTTTTTTCCATAAAATCTTCTGGGAAAAACTGAAATGATCTTTTTGGCCAACTCAATAATTATGGAGCTTCCCTGGTGGCTCAGATGGTAAAGAATCTGCCTGCAACACGGGAGATCTGGGTTCAGTCCCTAAGTTGGGAAGATCCCTTAGAGGAGGAAATGGCAATCCACTCCAGTATCCTTGCCTGGAGAATCCCCATGGACAGAGGATCCTGGTGGGCTACAGTTTATGAGGTCACCGAGTAGGACACGACTGAGCAGCTAACCCTTGACAATTATGTTACTAGTTCATTAACTTTTAGTAGTCCTACATTTTTTGGTGTTTTCTTGGGATGGATGTTTGCTCAGTCGTGTGGAAGGAAGACAGTAGGGTAAGAGCTGACCTCTTTCTGATTTTGCATAAGTCTCAGTTCACCCCTGCAGCTTTCATCAGAGAGAGTGGTAGTGGCTATGGAAGTGGGTCTCTAGGCTTTTGCAGCCACGCCCAGCAGCCCCTTCCAGCCTCCTCCTCACTCCCTCCTCCAAGAACCCTGTGCTGCCCAGCCACAGGGGCCTGTCCTCTTGCTCCCATGCACCGCAGCTCTTCCTTCCACACGATGTTCCAGCTCCCTAGATTCTGGACCTTCTCACCCCTCTAGCCACCCACCCACCTAGTGACACCATCTCAATTCTAGCGTCTTTCCACAGCCTTTCTGAAAAATCAGTGGCACCTTCATCTGAGTGCCTTGAATTTTTCGTATACCCCTGAGTCAACACCTGTATGGCATTACATATACTCATTTGTTGTAAGTCTGTCTCCTTAGGTAGACCCTGAGCCCCTTGTGGCCAGACACCACATCTCCTTCACCTTCTTAGCTTCAGCTGAAGCTCATTGCCCAGCCACAGTAGGTGCTCAGTAAATGTCTTACCGATTGAACTGTTAGACTGGATGAAGCTTTGTCTTTAAGAGAAAGGTGGGAAAAGTGGTCCCAAAGTACCTGGAAGAAAGGGATCTGACTCTATTATGTACATTTCAAAGTGAGGCAACAGAAATGTAGGCTGCAGTAAAGATACTTTGTGTTGCTCAGGGAAGGACAGGGCGACTACACAGGTTCCCAGTCTCAGCCTTCCATTCTAAGAAATAGATTCCGATTGCCAGCCTCTGCCATCATGCCTGGATGTGATTGTATTTGAGTTTGCATATCCCACCCCTTTACATGCTTGGGATGTAACCATCTGATACTGACCCTAAATCATTAGCAAGTGACTTTCCATCCCCCTCAATGTACTTTCCATCTAATCAGTTCGCTGCCAGCTCACAGCCTTCAACCGCATGCCATTGGAATGATGCATCTAACCGCTAGCTGCTTTTAACCTAGTTCCACTTGAACTTGAGTCTCTCTTTTGGAAAAATTCAACTTTATTCCAGTCACCTTTGTGAGCAAAAATGATGAATTGAGTTTGTTGCTTTGATTTCTCCTTTTTGATGAACCTCCTTCCAGTTTGTTGTTTTGAATTTTTATTATGCTTGCTTTGTTTTCTTTCTTGCTCTCCCTTCTCTCATTTTGTTTTCTTCATTCTTCTCATTGGAGGCAATGAGCCGTCCAGCGGCCGGAACTCCCCTCTCCCTTACCGGCCAGACAGCCGCCCTCTCACTCCAACTTACGCTCAGGCCCCTAAACATTTCCATGTTCCAGGTAGGAGCTGACACGGTCTGTGTCTTGGTGTCCTGTCACAGTGTAGAATGTAGCCTTGTCGCTTCTGTCTCGTCTCCATCTCTCATGCTCTGTTCATTGAGATGCACACAGCTGCTAACCCCTAAATTGCAGTGTCTGACCTAGAGGGCCTTTCAGAAGCTGTGTATGGGAAATGCCAGGATTGTACTGAAAGTTTCAGTTTTCTCTAAAATTTTTAAAGTAGGGTGGGAGGCAGAAGGTGAAGGAAGGAGGGTTGAATCGCTTTATTTTGTTTTGACTAAAATTTTAATTTTAGCCTTATATTGGAACCTTCTAAGCTACCACTCTGTGGCTTACTGTCGTTGACTATCACAATGGCAATCTAGCTATCTTCTCATTGTAAAGATTGAACCACAGCGTTCTTGAAAGTACTTTTATTTTATCTGTTTGTCTTCAGCGTGGAGATTCTTTCTATGGGCTTTTCAGAGAGCTGTAAAATTGGGTCATTTGGAGGGTCTTTCTGCAATGTATAATTAACTAACCCTCCATAGCCCACAGAGAGATCTTGCAATTTAGGCTTGGCACTCTAAGCTTTAGTGTCATGGTACAAACAGTAATTTGCCGACAGGAACTGGAAAAGTCAGAACCCATATCAATATCTTCATGTTTCGGGTCAGCTCAATTTGTGAAGGCAAGATTGGCCATCAGCGGTCATATTCTTTTTCCATCAGAAGTACATTGTTTTGCTTCTTTTAGCTACTGAAAGTAGTCTAGTAAATGACCGCTGTGTTAATGTTAGCATACATATTTGGAATCTGTATTAGTTTTTCTCTTTTGAGAAAAACTTAACAAACTTAAAAACTCAATAAACAAAGTCCAATAGGATTCATCCCACTGAGATACGACTGCCTTTTTAAAAAAGAAAAAGTTTCATCAAACCTTGAAAATTAGTGTTGTACGTTTGTGGCTTTTTCACAAGAATCCAGTACCCAAGGCTCTGGGGAAACCGTTTGAAACCTCCCAAGTATTTGCAAAGTGAAATGGCTGTATAATCAAATGGGGCTCTGAATAAAAATGTGAATAATATTTGCCATCTCTTTTCCTTTCCTTTTTTTTTAAATTTGGCCTATGCACATTAGGATTTTGTCCAACATCTTGTCAATACATCAGATTAGCCTTGCACGTAAAAACTGTTTCTGTGTTTTACAAGAAGGTACTCTTAATTTTACTTCATCGCTTTCCGCTGTTCCACTCATTAGTTGAAAAGTAAATTGAGCTGCTAGTCTCTACTGGGAGCTCAATTTCTAGACAGTAGCAGTTTGGGGATTTTCCTCAAACTGGTTATGTCTTCCTCACCATCACAGTATCTCCACTGCTTGCATTTCTCCCCATTTTAACGCCACTTTTACTGAAGTGTGTATTTGAAATAAATGGCTCATGAGTGAGTGACACCTTTCTATATCCTAAGATGTATTACAAAGGATTCCATGTCACATGTCTATAGTAATTCACTCATTTCTGTAATTTCTTCTTTAGTAACCTCAATCTTTGTAATACAAAAAAAGTTCGTTCTGGGTTATTTTTGTTCAAGCGTCTTCAGTTCGGTTTGCCTCTGGGTTGATCTGTTTTTCCCATCGCTGAACAGGTTCCCATAATCACTCACCTTTGCTTTTCATTTCCACAGATCAAGGGATCAACATTTACCGAAAACCACCCATCTACAAACAGCATGGTAAAACCCACTTTCCTCCACGTAGCTTTTAAGTAGCAACGTCGGCTCAACTCTTTGCTGTCCTCTGAAACGCTCATCTGCTGTTGCTTTTGAGAATGAAACTGGGGTGTCCAGCACATTATGCCTTTATGGTCTGCTAAGATGCAAATACTGTAAAGTCGGTTTTCCTAGATAGAAAACACCGCGCCTTTTTCTGAGCCCATCAACATGTATCATTTCACAAAACACCCTCACAAGACTTTTCTTTGTGGGGGGCTGGGCATCAAAGAACTTAACCAACCTCTCTGATAATTTTGATGAGCTTGCAGTTTAACTAATTAAAACTAGTGAACACTAGCTATGTATAAAATTCATTTGACCAAGGGAACTCCCTGGTGTTCCAGTGGTTAGGATTCCACTCTTCTGCTCCAGGGGGCATGGACTCAGTCCCTGGTCAGGGAACTAAGATCCCACAAGCTTCACAGCCAAAAAAAAAAAAAAGAGAGAGAGAGAGAAAATGAATTAATTAATTTGACCAAACCCCCATCAGCCTGACTGTCCAGTTCCCCAGTTTCTGATGGGGCATGCAGACATCTGCGCCCTGTGGTAGAGTGGACCAGCCTCACGCACAGGCCCTAGCCTTGGTCCCAGCTCGTCACGTAAACCATTCCAAGATATCACAGATGAAATTTCTGTCCCTCAGTCTTCTCATCGGCAAAAGCCAGTGCATGAGGCCAGCTTGTCTCTGAAATTCTTGCAAACTAAGAACCATTGACGTGGATCTAGAACTGTTTTCCTTTTCAGGGAATATAGAATTTTTAAACCCAGGAAATTGTATTACTCTTTGCAAGTCACTATTCCTCCACCATTTTTAGGTCTCTATAGATTCCACTGCTGTAAATCTTCATGAATAGGTAGAAAGCCACGACTTTGGGTGATTTCAGAAAATTGTACCCAAATTGTGCCTGGAAATTTGAAGGCTACCTTTAGAATCCAGTTGACATTAATGTATCCTGAAGGCTTAGGATGATATGAAAAGCAAATAAAGTTGAAATGCAAAGAGGAAAAAAAAATTCAGGCCAGCATTATAGGGGAAAAAAGAGAAAGTAGGTATTGTAATGGCTCTAAGACTAGGTTTTTTTTTTCTTCATTTGTGTTTTTCTTTTTTAGTTTACACCTTGTGCTTGCTTTTTTAAGTTTGTTAACATTGTTTTTGTTTGCTTTTTTATGGTTTAATGTCTTCTCACCCACTCATTAACATGTGAATGTTTACTGACTTCACCAATTCTAATGCGTAAGTACTGTTTGAAGTCTGGCTTTTTTTTTTTTTTTTTTTTTTAAGAATAAGATTCCCAGTTTGACTTATCAGAAACTATTTATTTAGAGACTTTTTCTTTAAATACTAAAATCTCTAAGACCCTGCCTCTCCAGACAAAAATAATCAAATAAGATTTAAAGAAATTGGATAATGTTAGGTTATTTATTTGGAAGGAATTGACTTCTTTTTGTGACATTGACTTTATGCTTTACTTTCTATCAGTCTACTGGAATTAAGAGTAACACAAGCAGAGGGGTATGTCCAAAGGACTTTCTGCAAGAGAGCAGTTCTGTGTGATAGAAAAAGATGTCATACCATACCAAAAGCTGATGTCTGTGCTCTGTGCATTTCAAAAATGCTAGATTTAAATAAAGTCACACTTCTCATTCTTTAACACGCTAGCACCTATTATCCTTCTTTAAGAAGAGGATATACAAGGCAGTGTTTTCCAAGCTGATTTTATCTTTTTTTCCTCATAAGGTTAGAGATTAAGAAAAACACTGTTCCATCCCTGATTGAGAATTTACCCCTTTTTTATAAATGGCAACCTCAATCAAGTTACTTAACCAAAATGAGACTCAGAGGTTACTTAAAAAAAATGAGCAATCAGAGCTGAAAATTCCAAAGTTACTTCCAGATTTAAAAATCTGTAAGCTCCGGGAGGGGGCCGAGTTGTATCTATGGTATATAAATACATATTATTAATATATTTAGACATGTTTAGTAACATCCCAGATCAGTTTGCAAAATTAGCCAGAGTCAGAGACTGACCATTTAGCCTGGCTTGTTTCTATGATTACATTCGGGGCTCTAAGCCAGTGGCCTCTCCTGTAAGCACAGCCATGAAGCACACTGTGAGCTAACGCTGCTCCTAGTCTGACTTTGTTGTTTTAAATTTGGATGACTCACTTGTATATGCAGACCCTTGAATGGAATGACCAAATGCGCATGGCAGACCTAAGTCTCAAGGCTAATTCCTGCAAACCGATAGTGACCTTGCCTGCTACCATTTCATCTGGCACTCAAGAATGCATATATAATATGCGAGGATTAAAATGAACCGGATCAATATTTTTATGGCTAAGAAGCCACAAAGATCCAAAACCAACTCTCTTACAATTAACACCTACAGTCAACTGACAGTGTCATGCATTTTACTTACCTCTTTAATTTCAAATTACTAATTCAAGTTTCTAATTGCTCTAGAAGAGTATTGTCCAATGGAACGTTCTGTGATGATGGGAAATGTTCTTTAATTATGCCGTCCAATACAGTGGCCGCTAATCACAGGTTGATCACATAAAATGTGGCTAGTGTAGCTGAGGAACTGAATTTTAATTTTGTTAATCATTTTGGTTTATTTAATTGCATTAATTTAAATGTAAATAGCCACGCGTAGCTCAAGCTAGTAATGGACGGCACAGCTCTAGAACAAGGTTTTTTCAGATGTAGAATAGATGTGGAGTGAAGTTTGCTTCTGGCAGAACACAAGGAAGATGAGTTGTCAACCCAGGCACTGTTAGTGACTGGGCTATTGATAATGGTGATAAGCAGCTGTCTGGAGTTGACGCTTTGGCCAGAGCACAAGAAAGCGATGTCAGAGGGTTGTACCGCTGTGGGCTTGCAGACTGAGAGCTAAGCTGCCCCTGATTCCCATCTAGATGCAGCTGCCTTGGCAGCCCAGAGCAAATCTTCGGAAGACATCATCAAGTTTTCCAAGTTCCCAGCAGCCCAGGCTCCAGACCCCAGCGAGATTCCAAAGATTGAGACGGACCACTGGCCCGGTCCCCCCTCACTTGCCGCCGTAGGTATGCCACTGTTGCAGCTAAGCCAGATGGATGGACTGCTAGGAGATTTCAAAATGAAATGCTTAAAAAATATGCAAGGAAATGTGTAAAGATTTTAAGAAAAGTATGACCAAGAGGTAGAAGAGTGAAAAGAACTAATGTAGTATTAAGATGTGTGCAGAATACTTTCAAGTTACAAAAACCCAACCACCAGAGCCTTACGCTAACCAAACCCAGCAAGGGGCAGAACTGGTCTAAAACAGGTGTTTTGTGTGGACTTTCAGCGGTGGTTGTAAAATCAGTAACTCTTTTGAATGTAGGTGAATCAAAGCCTCCTGCCTTGAACTTTGTTCTCTATAGTTATAGTGAGTGAATTTACTGAGTGTCCACAGAAGCATGACTTCTTTTTTAGACGATTTCGGGGTTGTAATTAAAGTTCTTAACAACCAGTCGTCACACTGAAGCACTTTCATTTTTCTTGCCTGATCACGTTCTCCATTACTAAGAAGGGCTGTCACAGAGTAGCCCGTGTTCTGGAATACCGCTCATGCAAAGTTACATGATTTCACGTTGGCCATTTCCATGACATCTGTGCAAATGTCACATTTGAGCTGTTTCATTCTTTGCTTTGAACCGCACATTTATGCTTTAGAGTTGTGTCTCTGTCTTTACTGTTTTGTCATTAGTTACATCACTTGACCCTAAAAAATGGTATCGGCAAACTCAGAAGCTACTACTGCAAACTTAGTGAGTCAACTTTACAAAGATATGACTATATTATCATATTTCTCTTGACAACCTAAAGGCCTTCAATTTTCCAAAACTCCCAAATTTTCCTCATCCTATTTTGTTTTATCAAGTTATTTTTAGAATAACTTTTACAAGAAATATAAGTGGACTTTAAAGCAATGGATAGTTATAGAAATGGTTGAAGGAAAAAATCTACCTCCTTGGTTCATTATTCACATGTATTTTATACATTATGTTGGCTTAAGATGTATCTATTGCTAGTTCTTGCAGGCTTTTGCTAGTGTAGATTAAAAAGAGAAAATTCACATTGCCATTTAAAAACTAAAACAGTCTTCAGCTTTTTGGTGGTAGTCCACATCCTTCAGGCAGGTCTTGGGGCTACTGAGATTCCTGGTTCAGTCATGTTGCTTAGTGGGGACATTAAACAGCTAAACTTTGGGGAAGAATTAACATTTTATTGTTATCAACTGTCAACAGTAAATAGTTTAAAGCTCTTTGGGTTTCCAAAATGAAGAAAACTTCTGGTCCATTAATCAAAATGATGGAGACTGAAACTATTAAAGTTTATTTTGATTAGATTAGCAAGCTTTCCTGTTTCCTCCCACAGCCAGATTAATCCAGGCAACGTAGGAAAATAGTAATTATCTTGCTTTTCCAACTATTCAGACAGATGCCTCCTTTATACCCCAGCTCCTTCTTTCCAGGAAACTTAAAATTTGTACATTATCTGCTATATTGTACTGAAATAAGTACATAGCTGCAGTAACCCTTTTTATGGATCCATTCTTATAAAACTTTTTTGGACCATTTTCCAAGAGACTGAAGACAAGGAAACATTAGAGACCCATCCCTAAAAAGAAAAATAAAGCATGCTTCTTAATGAATTTCTTGAAAGTAGAGGGCAGGGTGATAGTGTGGTGACAAACCTAAATATTCAGGAAAAGGGAAAATATAAGATTTTCAAACTCCTCACAAGAAAGTGACTATCTTACCTATTTGATGGTAGCTAGATGAATTTGGATTCCTCTGTGTTTGAACACTGACCCCAGGGACATCAAAATAATAACTGTCAATGCCCCTCCCAACTATTATGGACACTCTGGCCGGTGGCCAACGGGATGACTTAGACCTGATCCTAATCGCAAACCAAGTTCTAAGTGAGCAGATCAGATTTGTTGCCAGGCCAAAATTTGTACCTTACTGACTCACGCATTGCACTGGCTTGCCAAATAGGGCTCCCTGTCTCAAGAAGCCAGTCAGGGGTGCTAAATTGGTGGCAGGCTCTTTTTTTTTTTCCCTTGTGTTGTTCACGAATGCTGAGGACCACTACTGACTTTGTTCACCTGACAAGTTGAGCACAGGTGCCCTAAGCCCTGGAGACCCAACCCCCCTTCCCTGGGGCTAACGTGAGAAGTTGTATTTGCTGTGGAACTAGGAGCTGACGCGAGACGCAGATCTAGTGGCCGAGAGGAAGAGGATGAAGAGCTTCTGAGACGCCGGCAGCTTCAAGAGGAGCAACTAATGAAGGTTTGTCCCTTAAACAACTTTGCTGAAGCCTTCGGTTCTGCGGATTCTTGTTATGGAATGATGATTATGGGCGAGCCACCAAGATGAGCAAGAGGTAGTCCCAGACCTCTTGCTGTCCGGTAGGAGAGACAAGATGGGCACGTAGTGACTTTAATAAAGGCAGAGCATTTAGTGGGTTCTGGAAGAGAGCATGTGGAGGTTAGAGGTCAGATGGGCATGGAATAAATATTAGGGTTTCTTCAGGGAGAACGAGACTCCATGTGGGGCATGTGGGTATGATACCTGTATTGAAAGGATGCTAAAAGGCCAGGCACAGCCCAAGTGTACTTCAAGGCGGTACAATACCTTCCTTCCCTCACGCAGGCTGTGCTGAAGGAACTCCCTTGGAACAGACCATTTCTCCAAGTCTTTCCTTGAACTCATAGAACCTTGTGTGTATATCTGAGCCAGGAGAGAGAGAGAAAGTGGACTCTCACCAAAGCACCCTCATGATAGCCTCTGTCTCTAGCATAGTCCTGCAGCATCCCAGAAGCCAAAGGAAGGATAGTCAATTGTAGCCAGGGGTTGGGGGAGCTGAAAAATTGTAAACTCCTACCGATAACAATTATTTTCCAAAGATACTTAATCATCTGAGGAATGCACATAAACTGGTTGTATGGGGATACAAAGTTGCGTGTATTATGTGATCCCAGTTTTGTATTTTATGTGCATAGAAAAAGACTGCATGGGGTAAGTCAAATTGGCAATAGTGGTTATCCCTGGTGGATTATGGCCTGTTCTTTTTTCCTTCCAGATTTTCTAGAATCTGTACAATGAGCATGCATTATTTTTTCCCTATTTTTTAAACAAATCAGTATAATTTCTTTTTAAAGGCTGCTATCCCCAAGCTTCCCTTCCCATGTCAAAAATACGTACACCCTCGCACCCTGCCTCTTAAGTTTCCTTGCTGGCATTTTGGGGGTGGGGGAAGGGGGCAGAGAAAAGAGAACACTCTTCCGATGTGGAGCCTGGCTGAGGGCAACCAAGCCTTGACATTGAAGAGGCCAAGTGGGGTTGAAGGTCCAAAACCTGGCTGACTTTTGGGGGAACCCCCAGGCTTGGGGACACTATGCTTCAGGCCTTTTTAGAGTCAGGAACTTCTTGCAGGATCCACTAAAAAGAAACAAACTGCATCTCCCTGAAAGTGACTGCAGGCTCCACTTTCATTTTTCTTTTCTCCACGAATAGCTCAACTCAGGCCTTGGCCAGTTGATCCTGAAAGAAGAGATGGAGAAGGAGAGGGAGAGCCGGGAGAGGGCCTCCCTGGCTGCCAGTCGCTATGATTCCCCCATCAGCTCAGGTGAGCAGCGGACCCACTGCCTTCCCTGAGCTGGGAGCCGGCCACCTGCCTGTGGGGAACCTATCTTGACTGTTCCAGGGCTGCTCCAGCAAAGGAAGCATAACAATCCTTTGTCATGAAATCTGTGTCAACTCAGCTTAAGAGTCTGCCATGGCTCTTCCATAAGTGTGTTTCCTTCTTGCTAGAAATGGGGGGAACCCTTGGAGGGTGTCACGAACCAGGAGGGGTCAGGTGCCTTGTGCTGAGTCTACCTTCTAGAACATACATCTCTATCCATCTCAGAGGGAAGTGGCCAAAAGGAAGTTCTTACAGAGAACAGAATGCTTTTTTTTTTTTTAATGTTTTTGTCCACACTCTGCAACACGCAGGATCTTAATTCCCTGACCAGGGATCAAACCCGTCTCCTGCCTTGGGAGTGCAGAGTCTCAACCACTGGAGTCCCAGAGAAGTCTGAGCACAGAATGCTTTCTAACTGTAGAGAGCATGAACACTATTTTCTAATATATTCAGTATAAAAGCTGAAGGCTAACAGTGATTTTTTTGATAATTTTGAAAGAGATTACTCATCTGCTGGGCTGAAATAGTCTATCAGTAATTTTCCCCTGCTTATACTTATCATAAGCCAAATCTCTTTCAAGCTGTAAGATTTCTTCTCTCATGTTCTAAACTAGTGCATAATTTTCTCTCCTGAGGGTTCCTTTAAACATATGTTTAGTATTTTCCTATGCAAATACTTCTGCTAAATATCACTTCATTTAATTGTCGCAACATACCCAGAAATACATGATATTATCATCCCCAATTTGTAGATCAGGAAACAAATTCAGGAAGTTTTAGTTACTTACTCAGTGTCACATTGCTGATAACTACAAAACTAAGATTAGGAGTCCAAGTGTTATAACCCCAGAGCCCACACTCTTAGCTGGAATGCCCCCCTACCTCTCATAGATGCCTAACTGGTATTGATCTTAGATTAGGTAGTTTTCTAATCTTTAGAGTAAAGTGAAAGTGAAGTCGCTCAGTCGTGTCCGACTCTTTGCAACCCCATGGACTGTAGCCTTCCAGGCTCCTCTGTCCATGGGATTTTCCAGGCAAAAATACTGGAGTGGATTGTCATTTCCTTCCCCAGCAGATCTTCCTGACCCAGGGATCGAACCCAGGTCTCCCGCATTGTAGACAGATGCTTTACCATCTGAGCCAGGGAAGTCCAATCTTTAGCGTAAATCCTGCAGATCTGTTCTCTAAGAGTAAGTAGCACTGCATCTTCATGGGTCAAGCAGTGAAGACCTTAAAAGATGGACTACCAGGCCCAAAGATGCAGTGGTGTTAAGTCACAGAGCCAGAATTCAAGCCCAGGTCCGCTCCCTCCAAAACCCAGCAGTACGAGGCATCCATGCTGCTGATCAGTGGGACACCTTTTTTCACAGGCCTTCCAGGAGTCTAGCAGTGGCTGGCCAGTAGATCATCATAACTTACATGTTGGCCTCCAGATCAGTTATCACTGTCATACCAGCCAGGGCTTGGGTCTCTGCATCCCAGTAGCCCTGGGTTCAGATCATTGCTCAGATCTTTACAAGCCGAGCAACCTCGAGCAAGTACTTAACTTCTCTTGGTCCCTATTTCTTCTCCTGTAAAATGGAAATAATATCAGCATTATTAGGATTGTGTTGAGGAGTCAGAGATGAAGCATGCCAAGCATGTCTTTCTTTCCAACCCCTCCTTGATAATGTCACTGCCCACCCATTCCCTGTATCACCCAAATCTGGTGGTGTTTTGTCAACATTTGAGCCCAATATGGGGTTTCTCAGGTGGGGTTAGTGTTAAAGACCCACCTGCTGATGCAGGAGACAGAAGGGATGAGGGTTTTTGTTTTTTTTTTCTTGTCTAAATCCTCTGTTCTGCAGAGTAGAAGATACACTGGCAATTTCATGAAAGAATTACACTTCCAGTTCCTAACAATTGCTTTTTTAAAAATCTTTCTCTTACTCAGCTTCACATGTTCTATCGTCCAAAACCTCATCTCTCCCAGGCTATGGAAGAAATGGGCTTCACCGGGTAAGATTTCTCAATGACTCATTTCTGAGTTTCTTCCCTCTTCAGTCCTGGTTGAAATGTTGATGTATTGTCTGAATATATCTGATAATATGATCTCAGGATTGGAATATAATGAAAATTGTAATCTCTCTGGTCTCCTGGTAAATCACTTCGAGTTACAGGCAAAATAAAATATTTCTTTTGAGAGAAAGGGAAATTGACTTTAGATAAAACAATAGCCTATACAAATTATTCTTTTTGATGGTTTATTAAGTTATTGGACAATTTTAAGTATGTTTGGAACAGCTTATGCATGTGAATCTGTTTTCAAGTTTGTATTTTATGAGATAAGTGTATCCCATGACAATTTAACATCTGAATTAAGATATGCTGTAAGGACAAAACATATCAGAAGTACAAAAACCTTCTTACAAGTAAGTCTCACCAATAGTTTTTATATTGATTGTATGTTAGAATGATAATATTTTGGAAGCCTTGGTTTCAGTAAAATATATTTTAAAAATTAAAAAAAAATAGCCTATAGAAGCTTGTAGGAAAACTGGATTGTGTGGCAAATTTCCACAATCAAGTGAAAAGTAATTATGTACTGAAGCCACTATCTCTGCTGTAAAATGATACAGGAAAGTTTGTTGCAACCTCGCTCCCCATAAAGCATAGAACAAGTGTAATTGTGTAGCTCTGATGCGGAGAAATGTGTTTTTATTTATCAGCAAGAGATACTTGCTTACTGAGAGTCTGAGCAGTAGCATTGACTATACAACAAAACCCAAGGATTTCATCCAGCAACTCAACTTGGAAGGAATTTCTTAGGATTTTGTAAATCCTTTCTTCCTTTTCACCTGACCCCAAAATGAGTACTGTGAAGCGGATTTTCTCATGGTATGTTTCCCCTCCTTTCAGCCTGTTTCTACAGACTTCGCTCAGTACAACAGCTACGGGGACGTCAGCGGGGGAGCGCGAGGTGAGGCCCCAGGGTGGGTGCCGCTGACCACGACCCGATGGGGTGGGCCCGTCCTGTCGCAGGCACACTGCCTGGGCTGTGTTACATCCTACAGTCAGATCACGTCTGTCCTCTGAGCCAACATGTCAGTATCTCTGCTGACATGAGACGGCACGAAGCAAGTTTGTAGGAAGGAATTCATTGGCCCTACTATATGCTGAGCACTGGAAGTAAAGTGATAAGCAAGCCATGGGTCTGTCTTCAGAATGCATGTGGCAGAGGCGGAGAGAGAAAGAGAAACTCTGAGATGAATAGTATGATTGGACATGCAAAGAAAAGGGAGCCACATCTTTAGGGTGTCAGCTTCCACGAGAAACGGTATTTAAACTAAACTAAAACTGGGACAGGCATTTCCTGGCTTTAGGGAGCACCCGGGCAGTATGGGCAGAGACCCAGAGCTGGGGGAGAGCATGGCTCATGGGGGCACGTTTGGAGAATTGCAATTGGATGTAATCTCTGTTTATGTTTCCATATTTTTCTGTGGTTCTGCCTCTTCTGAGATTTTCTTTGTCTTTCCTTTCCAGACTACCAGGTATGGACCCCTGTCTTTCTCAAAGTCGGCTACACAGGCAAAACAGCCTTTTTCCAATCCAGACGTGCTCTTCTGCTACTCCAAAGAAGAGTTTCTGTTGAGAAGACCCTGATTTTTGGTTGATCCATCTCATCATTAGTCCACAGATGTGAGAAGCCATGAGCAGCAGGCATGCCTGGCACCCAGATCAAGCCAGTCCCGCAGGCCTTGCAGATAGGGCATGAACCAGGCCAGATGGCGAGGACTCTCTCACTCTGCCTTGGAGAGTCTTCTCCAGGGTGGAAGTGGCCCAGCATTAAGGGTTCACACATGTACAGCTGTTTTTTCTTTTAATCATAACCAGTCACTCCTTGAGGCCCTCTCCTCCTCTTTGTGGTCACAAATGAAACCCCTGTCTTGGCCAATAGGAAAGAGCTGCTGTGTGTAGCTTTCCTTTTTCCCTTAGAACCTAAACCTAAAATGATGATGGAGAGTGAGAAAAGGGAAAAAGTGCAAAGAAAACTAAAATTTAAATTAAAAAAAAAAGTCATAGACTTGGCGATTCTTTGATGTACCATATACTTTCATGCATGCAGCCTGCATTCAGGAATTAGTGAATAGTTATTAAGCCAGGATCTTTCATGAACTGGATTATAAGAGGGCAGTATTCCCAGTATCCTTGTTTTTGTTCAGCAAGGAGCTCATTTTGAAAACTCCATGGTCATTAAGATGACACAGCTGTAAAATGGCGGTGAGGACTTGAGACCCAGACAAGGAGGTCTGGGAGCCCGCCGAGCTCTCCCCCAGCTCCCCACACTGCCAGGGGCTCCTCCTGAAACCTGCTTCTCTGTTGCAGACCCTCCCAGATGGCCACATGCCTGGAATGAGGATGGACCGGGGGGTCTCCATGCCCAACATGTTGGAACCAAAGGCAAGCGTGGCTCTTCTTCTCTTTCCTCTCACCTGGAAATGAAACTGGGACGAAACCCCCAAAAGACTTGATTTTCTATCTTTTTCAGTGCTGAGACCCACCTGGCTCTGTTAGTTAGTCAAGCTGTATCATAAAGCATCCTTCTGTCCCTTGGTTTTGTCTCACCAAGCCAGCAGGGTGTAGACCCTCACTGGGTCTGGTGCTGTGTTCACAGTGAGGTGCCAGCACTTCCCTCCTGTGACCTTGGTACCCACTCAGCCCCTGCCATGAGCACAGCAAAGCCTGCCCAGCACCACGTGGAGCAGCTGCAGCCCACCCCAGATAAGATGACCACCATGTCCCAACTTGCCCAGGACTCTGCTGGTTATAGCACTGAAAGCCTTGCATCCTGGGATCCTCCACAATCCCCAGCAAACTGGCATCATTGGTCGTCCCAGCTCTAGAACGTTCTGTGACTCTAGAGGTGTCCAAGGGGTGTGCCCCCTGGTGACCATAACTGGGAGTTACTTCAGTATGTTACTACTAAATCACCGCTGCTGGGGCTGCATGGCTCCCTGGTTTCATGAGCTGGTCGTGGAACAAGATTGTTGAGCCCAGCAAAGGTATCCTGCCATATACAAACGTGTACCTGTCATTTCAATTCTCTTCTCATCTTTACCTTCATACCCAGTATATAGTAAGTGGGGTCCTTTCACTCAACCACGCCCTCCAGAGGCCCAGTGGCACAGAGACACCGGTGGGGATTGGGAATGTGTAAGAACCTGCCCCTGTCCACTGGAAACTCGAGCGAGGAACACCCATCGCTCCAGTGCTCTAATCATAGTGTCTCAGAAGCTCTGTCTTGGGAATCCTAGGTTTTAGGTAGCTTCTGCTTGTTAATAAAAGGTACAGCTGTGTTCTAGAAGAGGTGTTTTTCTTTGCAGATATTTCCGTATGAAATGCTGATGGTGACCAACAGGGGGCGCAACAAAATCCTAAGAGATGTGGACAGAACCAGGCTGGAGGTAAAAAAAACAAAACTTGTCCCAGCTGTATATCCCTGTGCATTTCCTGTGATTCTCCCCTAAGAATTGTTCCAGTTAAGGCAAAAATGAGAAAGGATTAACCCAGGTAAAACTAACTTTGGATGAAAACCCAGATTTCTATCTAGGAGATCAGTGTAAAAATGTTTGGTAAAATACAGAACAGCCCAAGAAATGGAGTATCATTTTAGTCATTTTTCTTAGAAATCTGGGCTTCCCTGGTGGCTCAGCTGTAAAGAATCCACTTTCAGTGCAGGAGACCTGGGTTTGATCCTTGGGTTGGGAAGATCCCCTGGAGAAGGGAAAGGCTACCCACTCCAGTATTCGGGCCTGGAGAATTCCATGGACTGTACAGTCCATGGAGTTGCAAAGAGTCGGACCCAACTGAGCAACTTTCATGTTCACTTTCCTTAGAAATGTAATGTTGCAGAATTTAGTGGGCTATGTAGAATGGAGTCTCCACCACATTTCGGATACCCCTAAATCCTTATCTTTCCCTGAGCCTGAGTTGAGTCTGCTGAGATTAGGGAGGGAGCATTTGATACAGAGATGTGTACCAGACAAGTTTCTATCTTGACTGTTTCCACATTCCTGGATGAAGGCTAAGCAGGGTACACATACCTGAGCCGCCCTCCTTAGACATGGGAGACTCATCTTTGTACTTCTCCATCTGAATGGTTTTAATTAAGAAAAACTCTGGCTGCCAGTCTCATAAAGTATCGTTAATTTTCCCTGACAAAAGGCTGTACCTTTGTATGTGAGCTCAGGCTAGCACAGAGGAGAAAGGCTGGATCCACCATCCTAAGACAACTTTTCTAGACAGCACCAGAGATTGAAGTCCATAGCCCAGGGCCTCCTCGGTGGCTCAGCGGTAAAGAATCTGCCCGCAATGTAGGAGATGTAGCAGGGGCCATGGGTTTGATCCCTGGGTCGGGAAGATTCCCCTGGAGAAGGAAATGGCTACCCACTCCAGTATTCTTGCCTGGAAAACCCCATGGACAGAAGCGTCTGACAGGTTACAGTCCCACGGTGGCACAGAGTCAGACACAGCAGAGGACACACGTCTTCATTATCAGTACCCCAAGCAAGCATCCACATGAACTCCTGTTGCTGAGTCAGGAAAAAGCCCCCGGGCGCCCAAAGGACCACCCTGGCGGTCTCTCTCTGACTTTCTTATTGCTCTGGTCCATTTTCTCCACATCTACTCAGTGTTCCAATGACCTGAAACAGAGTCGCCTCCAGCATAATGAATTAGCTTTCCGTGCTCCATCAGCTTTCAGTGTTATGATAATCATCAATAGCACTCCACTAGCTCTTCTGTTTGGTAGGAGGGGTACCCCGTCTGACCCATCCAGGTAAGGAACTGCTGGGTCCGGTGCCTGCTAGGAAGCCTCAGAGATAAACTCCTCTTCCGTCACTCTCTTGCTCTTCAAAACAATTACTTGTTAACTGAAGAACAACTCTCGAGGCCATCCAGGTGGCTAGCAGGACTGACCACTGTTCTTTTCTCCCATCACAGCGCCACTTAGCCCCAGAAGTGTTTCGGGAAATCTTTGGAATGTCCATCCAGGAGTTTGACAAGTTACCTCTTTGGAGACGCAACGACATGAAGAAAAAAGCAAAACTCTTCTGAGTCCCACACGTAGACAGCCATTAGGAGGACTGACCACGGCGGGGACACATAGGATGTTGAATTAAGGCCCAAACTTGATTGGAGCATTTGCAAACTACAGTCCCTCAGCAACAGCCAAAAGGGAAAAATCTGATTAAAACACCCATGAGCCAAATATGGGGCCAGCCCATGGCCAATCTCGCCCAGAAGCAGTGGGGTAGAAATGTCTGTGTTTCCACGCTTGACATTAGCGTTCACCTGTGACCTTTTCCCATCACCTTGTGTCCACAACAGGAGCTACTTCTTTCATTTTCTTTCAACTGTTATCCAACAGTAGTGCGTCTGTATGAATAAGAGCCAGCAAGTGCCCTTAAGATGCCGCATGGGCAAGCAATTGTAATAATTCCAAAGTATGAATATATTTATCTTGTAGCGCCTTGGCTGAGAAGCAAGAGCCTGGGGACAGGTCCATGTGGCACCAGCCTTTGCCTCTTTCCTCACTGGCCTCCTGCAATTGCCTGGGCCTCAGCGGGATGGACAGCAGGGTCAGGCTCCCCAGGAGCTCTGTTTCAATAGCCACCAAAGGCATTTTTAACAAGCTTCTTGTTCCCTACTGTTTGCTAGGACCCAACTTGGCAAGTTACTTAGCTGTTGCTAAAAAAAAAAAAAAAAAAAAAATTGAGAAAGAGAGGAAAAAGGAATGGATGAAAATTCTCCTTTAACCCTTTTCTACTTCAAGAAGTGTGTTCCTCCCCACCAAGGACAAAAGCTGTCTCAGCCCCCAGCCCTCCACTCTCACAAAGAAAGGAAAGGGAAAGATTGTCTCCTGATTGGCCCAGTTGGATACTGTTAGATGAGTTTGGTCCAATGGCCATAGCCCTCTTGACCAAAAAAAAAAAAAAAAAAATCTGTGTCTTCCCAATGCAAGTTTCCCAACCCAGCTTCCTCTTCTTTCTAACCAGCATCCTATATATCACACCAAGCCCTTGATGATTTTGAGTTCTTTAAGGTCTTTTCAGTAGTAGGCTAAGGAAAGTCATGTTTTTCTCTTTGAAAGCTCTGAAACTCAAGGGTGATGGCCCCCAGCTGATTTAATTTGGTCTTTCCAGCTTTCTCGCCTAGCTCTGCTGACTTCCTGATACGTGTGTGTGTGTGTGTTTTCGTGTTTTCACTCACCCGTGACAGTTTGGGGAGTCTCCTTGTGCTTGTAAATTTCATTCCTGCTTGAAGGTTTCTCCTACTCAGCTGCAGTTTCTAGGGGACATTTGCACAGGTGCATGTGACTCAATGGTTAAGAGTGAGGCTAACTGCATCCTGGCCAGCAGGTCCCTCATGGAAAGATGCTGGTGGTTAGAAGCCAGCATATTCCATGACACATGCAGCTCAAGTCAGCATCAGACTGGAGACCAAGGCTTTGGATCAGGCTGGGAGGAGACAACAGCAGAGCATCCCACCAGAGTCCTCAAACTCAGCAACACAAGATTCACATTGGAGCCAAGGATTACACCCAAACTTGCATTTAAGACACCCACCATGGTTCCTGAAAGCCTCTGGCTGAGACTTGAAGGTGATGTCAGATACGTGTAGGAGGTTGTCGCATTTATTTGTGTGCTTTGGAGGGCTGCTTAAGAATTTAAACTCGTATTTAAAGCCAAAGGAGAAAGCATAGGAGGTTGTCACATTAATTCTCATGCTTTGGGGGCTCTGTTTAAGAACTTGTAAACTCTATTTTAAAGCCAAAGGAGAGAACCTGTATATGCCACTAATTGTAAAAGCTCAGAAGTTCTTCCTGCTGGCGCCAAATATTAGAATGAGTTAGTAGCTGATACCAGTGGCAAAAAGCAAGAATATTCTTTCTGACCTTGTGCTGGAGACCTAACTTGTGACACACTCTAGAGACTGGGTGTCTTAATGAACATGATATTTGCTTTATTGTATTCTGTGCTCTTCCCGAAGGAATCTAAACCTGCCTGACCTTTGCTAGACACTGAATGTTTGAGGACTGTGTATGTGTGTGAACGTGGGTTGGACCTACTAATGTATTTAGCAAATGGTTCTGGTGAGGTTGATGTGAGGAAACCAGCTCCTCCTTGGACTGAAGGCAGATCACAGCCCCTTCAATTTTGTCCCTTCATCTGTTTGGTTTGTTGCCTTTTGTTTCATTCAATACATCCACTGGCCCATCTTCTCTCTAACCTCTCCTGCATGGGCAGCCCTCAGCACCTGTGTGTCCTGATCCTCACTTCACTTTGGCAAAGTATGAACGTGGGGACCACAGTGTAGGCCCAGTGTTTCCCTGCCTTGACCAATGACAAAGATGGCCAAATGGATCCTAGGGCTCAGCTAGAGGAGAGAGATTTCCATGATGGAGATAAGAAGGACCCTCAGTGTTTTTCACTGGCAAACGAGTTAAAACCCACATACTTGCCGATCAAATGTCAGTGGAAGAAAAACCCCAATGATAGTTAAAGAACTGAGCCCTAAATTTGCCCCCACTAATGAAACTTTACTTTTCTTCTTACTTTTGAATTCAGTTCAGCATCCTCCTTGGGTGAGGGAAACGCTTCTTTCCATATCAAATGTATTAGCTAATTTAAACTATACCATGCAAAACTGCCTTTCCAGAAATGCCGATGGCTTCCTGTCTGTAAGCAGAGCAGTGCTGCTCTCCGAAGTGGGGGCTCCCCAGTCCCGCTCCCCGGCAGAAAGCTCCAGGCGGAGTGATGGGTCACGGCACAACCTGGTTCTCCCAACTGCCAAATCAAATCAAATTAGTGGGCTACAACACCCTATCTGTTTCGTTGAACTGAGCTCAGCATGCTTGTCCCCAGAATGTCCAGGTCACTGCACAGGAAATCAGTGTTCTCTGCCTGAATCCCGCCCTGCATAAAAAATTCCAGTTCTTAACACTGTCAAATTAATGAGAATTGTTTAGGAAAAGGAAGTATATGCATGGCACGCTTCCCTAGTACATACAGAAAGGGCTACATTTTTGAGCATTGGACTGACTAGTGATTCTTGAAGCATAGGCTGATTGCATGAAGAGGTCTCTATAGTTACATGAAAGTCAGCGCTTCCTTTAGAGTTTCTTCCAGAAAAGCCAGGATACCATTTAGTCTTTGGGTGTGACTTATGTCAAGACACAGAGCATTTGGAAACTTGTCCATCTTCCTGGGCGTCTGTCTCTTGGTTTGGGTTCGTTACTAAATGTTCTTAACGTGACTTCTTTAATCACAAAAGAGAAACTGCCTGTTCTCAGAAACCTTGAACAGAAAAGCTAGCGTCAATGGGTAATAAGGTGCAAAGAAGAAAAATAGCTTCTCCCTGTCATTCCTCAGTCTCCTCTCTTCTCCCAGTTCTGTTGTGTCCAAGCTGAGTTTCCTCTTCCAGGGTGAGGCTGGAACTACGCCTTTTTCAACTTCCATCCCCTCCATCTGTGATGTCAATCAGCTCCACTGGGAAAAGTCTCGCTGGAAATGTTTCTTAAACTTTCACCCAATTTCTTTACACTTTAAAGCAAACACCTTTTTCTAAAGAACTGCTTCTCAGATGATTATATAAAATATATATGCTTTTGCAAGCTTAAAAATTCAAGTTCACTTTTGACTAGATAGGTCTTTGTGAAAACTCTTTAAGGCAAACTTGGTGTTAGCATTCTCCTGCGTGTTGAGGGGCAGGGGACCCTCCTGTCTGTAGGCTCCCAGAGCCCTCTCTCTGACTGCCGGGAAAGACGGTGGAAGGAAGATGAACTTTGTGCCATCAACCCTTCTGTGTCCTCTGCAGGAAGCTCAGTTTTTACAAATCATCTTGTCTGTTTTTCCGGTCACTGTTTAATCTGTGCTTCCTAGGCCAGACTTGATTTTATCTGACTTATTAAGATTATTTCCCTTTGATAAAACAAGTGTTTGTCAGGATGCCCTAAAACTCACTCATTAGTACTCCCTTTTGAAGTACGTTCTATTAAAAAAAAAAACAGATTATTTCAGGCTTGAGATTTGTAATGACATCTTATAGTGCATTAAGGGAACCACCCAATTATGCTTTTTTTTTCTTTTTTGAAGGGTAATTGCTTTACAGAATTTTGTGGTTTTCTGTCATACATCAACAAGAACCAGCCATACGTACAACCATGTCTCCTCCCTCCCAGATACCCCTCCCAATTATGTTTTAATGAAAGAAAGAGAAACTTTGGTATTAAAAAAAAATCACTTTCTGTTTGCTGCCAAGAAGCAGTGGGGAGATGGTGACTGACACACTTTGCATGTGACTCTTTGTGTTTTTCATTTGGGACAAGTTTCATTTATGACAGACTCAAAAGGGGGAAGTGGTCAGTTTAAGCTGGAAAGCTTTCTAACAATCTGCTTGTACACAGCAAAATTAAAGCCAATCTTTTCTGATGCTTAGTGTAATGGAGTGGCAATTGCTCTCATTAAATAAAATTCTTCCCCAAAGAGTCTCTCCCAAGCCCTGAGTTGCTTTCCGAGCCCATTTGGCAAAGGTAGAGGAGAAGCCTGCATCCACTAACATTCAGAAAGGCAGGGAGCTACTTAGTGATTGTATACGTGTATGTTTCTTTACTCTTACGGAAGAGAAGTGTCCAAGGGATTGGTGTTCTTTTGGGGTGTTCTGTACAGACCTGTCCAGTAATAAACATGTGTGGTTTCTGTGAGTTGCCGACAATCCTGCATTGAAGCTTTTGCAGTTCTTTCATTTTGAAGTTGGGTTTAATGGAGTTTTTTTTTTTGCAAGTGTTGGAAGGCATACTGTTCTTTGTGCCTCCCCTCCCCTTCCAGAAATATGAAAGCAAATATTTGGAAGAACTGCTGTTTAAAAGATGTATCGTGTCCCCCGTGAAAGTGTGTGGGTGTCTGTCGGTGTCCCGAGTGCCGCGCGCCAGTGCGCAGAGGCGGGGGTGACCCTGGGCCCGAGCTGCCGCGCTTGTGATGCTGACCTGCTCCGCGCTCCTGTTGGAATCAGCACCTGCCTCCCCCCACCGCTGTCTGGCCTCACCGTTATCCTCACGTATTCCTCAGTGAATAAAGTGTGTGCTTTATTCGTAACTGCCTCCACGCTGTGTTTCCTTTCTGGTTTCCCTGCTCCCTTTAAAGGTCTGTCCCATTTGAAAAAGTGCCAGAGGACTTCCTTGGTGACCCAGTGGTTAGGAATCCATCTACCAGTGCAGGGGACATGGGTTCAGTCCCTGGTCCGGGAAGATCTGACATGCCAGGACAACTAAGCCTGTGCTCTGCAAGAGGAGAAGCCACCGCACTGGGAATCCCTCACACCACAGCTGGAAAGCAGCCCCTGTTTTGCTGCAACTAGAGAAAGCTAGTGCAGTGACAAGTGCAGCCATAAACAAAAATTAAATATCCTTTGACCTAGAAATTTTTTTTTTAAGTGCCATTCCAACTTCTTAAGATCCAAACAAAATCAGAATCAAAGTCCTGGGAGTGCAATTTTATCATCTAGGCAGGCAGGTTAGAGGGGAAAATGCATGAAATAGCAGTGGTATATTACAGGAATGTTTGCCCAATAACCCAGACCATATTGACCATGTCAACTAAAGGAAAAAAAAAAAAACCAGAATAGAGCTGCTGCTCTGTGCTGGTCTAGCTGTTGTTTAGTTTTGTTTGCAACACAGAGCAGGAGTGGTCTCATCACTGAAGCAAGGCTGGGGATTTGAGGTTGGAGGACAAGCGCTTCTGTTCCACCACGAGTTGACCACGTTGCTAAGAAGTTAGAGTGCAGTGGGAAGGAAACAGTCTTCAAAACATCTTCGACCTCCACTGCATTATCAATGAAAATCTTCAGGATTTCGATTGTTATCTTCACTGCCGAGATTTGGGGCTTGCCGGAAGACATAAGGATATATGTATACTCACAACGGCCTCTCTGACTATAGCCATCCTACTGTGTGTCTAACAAGCCTCGTGTCTTACTCCACGTGGGCTGCTGTAACGGACCACCAGACTCAGAGTGGCTTGAACAGCAGTTATTTCTCACCGTTGTGGAATCTGGAAGTCCAAGATCAAGGTGGTGGCTGATCCAGGGTCGGGCCAGGACCCTCTTGGTTTTGTAAACAGCCATCCTGTAGTTGCATCTTCACATGGTAAGAGCAGACAGGAAGTAATCTCTCTGACATCTCTTCTTAGAACTGATTCCACCAGGTGGGCTCCACCCTTGTGGTGGAATTACCTCCCAAAGGCCCTGCCTCCTAATACCATTCCCTTGGGTGTTAGGACTTCAATCTAAGGATTTGGGGAGCACACAAACATGCAGTCCCCAGTCTATAACACAGGCCCAGGGATTCGCCTAGCATTCATGTGGATCCTCACCTGGAAGCCGGAAATGGGTTATTCTCAAGGCAGTTGGCAGGTTAGTTGGCTACTGTGGAAAACGGGTCAGGAGGCCTGGGCTCAGGGTCTGTGTTCTGCTCACTATTGCCGCAGCCCACACCAGCATCACCACTCGGGTTGGGTTGTGGTTCCTACAGCCAGTGTCAATCTTGAGTCGAGATGATCTTGAGTGTCCTGTGGCATGGGCCGCCGTGGATCACCGCTGCATCGGAAGTTGACTCACTGATGGGTCACCTTTGCCTGCCCACAGCGGAGCTCAAGCTGGTGCTGGGAATCCTAGGCTTTTCCTGACTGGCCCTGGCCCCGCCCACTGCAGGTCACCCCGCCCATGACACCCCGCCCACTGCTCGGCCACCCCTCCCACTTTGAATCTCGCCCTCCAGCTCTTCCAAAAGCACTGTGAGTTCTTTGAACGCACCATGCCCTCTCCGCCTCTGCAGCTTTGCCAAGGGCATGTCTTCTGTACGAGGTCCAGCTCTTCTAGGCGGTGGAGAGACGTGAGGACCTGGCCCCACGGACAGAAGGTAATGGCAGAATTGACTATCTGAAATTAGTTGCCCACAGCTCTTTGGAGTTACCGTGTGAGTTTCCCATGGGCTCCATTGGCCCTAAATCAAAGACCAGCCCGAGTTCACACCCTCTCTCGGCGCCTGCCTTGATGGTCCCAGCCCAACCTGCCCCAGTAAATTCTTTGCATGCCTATGAGTGAACATCACGTTTGGTGCTTTTCAACTGTTGCCTAATACTGCTAGTTTTGCCTGTTTCTGCTCTTCGGCTGAACTGCAGTGAGATGGTCTCCACAGTGAGTGCTTTGTGTTAGCCTTCCCCTTAACTGGATCACTCAGGACAGCCCCAGGAGCAGATGATTGTAGCTCCTCTGTAACAGGTGAGGAAACCAAAGCTCCGAGGCCAATTAAACATGCCTAATCATTCAGGGAGCCGCAAAGCTGGGATTCTCCAGGTCTGTCCCACTGCAGATCCTGTGCTGCTTCTGTGTCTCACCACCTGTGACTTTCTGAAAGCAAGGACTATGTCCCGCCACGTTCCACATCTTTGGGGCTGCGCTGTGCAGAGGAGCCTCTCAGTGTGAGACTGGCCAGTCCCTTCCAGTACTCCCACCAAGGCACAGTTATACATGGTGCTGGAGGCTTCCAAGGTGGCCCTAGTGCTAAAGAACCCGCCTGCCAATGCAGGAGACAGAAGAGTCGCCGGTTCGATCCCTGGGTCAGGAAGATCCCCTGGAGAAGACAATGGCAACCCACTCCAGTATTCTTGCCTGGAGAATCCCATGGACAGAGGAGCCTGGTGGGCTACAGTCCACAGGGTCACACACAGTCGGACATGACCAAAGCGAAGCATCCTTTTTTCCTTTTCTGGGGGGTACTCAGTAGCCATGTGCCTCCGGGCCAGTCATTTAACCTCTAGGCCTCAGTTTGCTCGTCTGCAAAATTGATAAAAATAATAAGACCCATCAGAAGATCTTTGCTAAACATGACATCTTCTAAAAGGAAACGACAATTTTATTAATTCTGTAGTGTCCATTTCAAAGACTTTTCAGACCTGACATCGAAATCAGTCTGAAAATTAACTTCAACTATTAAAAAGTATCATGTACATGAAATTAGTGTCTAATATTGAGCCTTGTATTCTAATCTTAACCTGAAATTAAAAAGTAAACAATCTATTTTTGCTTTCTGTGTTTGTAAAAACAGTGAGTTGTTGTAGCAGCTACACTAAATAACAAAAATGTGTTCTTTCACAGTGAAGAAGGGCAGTGTTTCATCAGTTGTGTCTGTGGCTTTTACTAAAGAAAGTTATAAATTCACAAAAAAAGATGGTTGCTAAATCCTGACACCCGTTGAGCACAGCACGGGCGCTAGCATGTCGTCACTGGTCAGGAAGCTTGAGTGATCTTTATTAAGGATAATTAGCCATTTAAACTTGAATCTCCAAAGCTCCCTGAGCCTCAGTTTCCTCATGAGTAAATTAGGAATGAATACCTTCTCTGGCTATCTTATGGGGTTTGAAGCCAGATGAAGTAGACTGTTCAGAAACAGGAAAGTACTATGTTTACAGATGATATTGTGTAATGAGGGTTTCTGGCCCTTGGACAGGGTCTGCTATTATTTTGTTTTATTTCTATTGAAGTATGCTTACTTGAAAATGTTACTAGTTTCAGGTGTACGGTAAAGCGATTCAGTTATGTGTACATTTATATCTTTTTTTTTAGATTATTTTCTCTTATCAGTTCAGTTCAGTCACTCAGTCGTGTCCGACTCTTTGCGACCCCATGAATCGCAGCACGCCAGGCCTCCCTGTTCATCACCATCTCCCGGAGTTCACTCAGACTCATGTCCATCGAGTCTGTGATGCCATCCAGCCATCTCATCCTCGGTTGTCCCTTTCTCCTCCTGCCCCCAATCCCTCCCAGCATCAGAGTCTTTTCCAATGAGTCAACTCTTCACATGAGGTGGCCAAAGTACTGGACTTTCAGCTTTAGCATCATTCCTTCCAAAGAAAACCCAGGGTTGATCTCCTTCAGAATGGACTGGTTGGATCTGTTTGCAGTCCAAGGGACTCTCAAGTCTTCTCCAACACCACAGTTCAAAAGCATCAATTCTTCGGCACTCAGCCTTCTTCACAGTCCAACTCTCACATCCATACATGACCACAGGAAAAGCCATATCCTCGACTAGACGGAACTTTATTGGCAAAGTAATGTCTCTGCTTTTGAATATGCTATCTAGGTTGGTCATAACTTTTCTTCCAAGGAGTAAGCGTCTTAATTTCATGGCTGCAGTCACCATCTGCAGTGATTTTGGAGCCCCAAAAAATAAACTCTGACACTGTTTCCACTGTTTCCCCATCTATTTCCCATGAAGTGATGGGACCGGATGCCATGATCTTCGTTTTCTGAATGTTGAGCTTTAAGCCAACTTTTTCACTCTCCTCTTTCACTTTCATCAAGAGGCTTTTTAGGTCCTCTTCACTTTCTGCCATAAGGGTGGTGTTATCTGCATATCTGAGGTTATTCATATTTCTCCCGGCAATCTTGATTCCAGCTTGTGTTTCTTCCAGTCCAGCGTTTCTCATGATGTACTCTGCATAGAAGTTAAATAAGCAGGGTGACAATATACAGCCTTGATGTACTCCTTTTCTTATTTGGAACCAGTCTGTTGTTCCATGTCCAGTTTGAACTGTTGCTTCCTGACCTGCATACAGATTTCGCAAGAGGCAGGTTAGGTGGTCTGGTATATTCCCATCTCTTTCAGAATTTTCCACAGTTTATTGTGATCCACACAGTCAAAGGCTTTGGCATAGTCAATAAAGCAGAAATAGATGTTTTTCTGGAACTCTCTTGCTTTTTCCATGATCCAGCGGATGTTGGCAATTTGATCTCTGGTTCCTCTGCCTTTTCTAAAGCCAGCTTGAACATTAGGGAGTTCATGGTTCACATATTGCTGAAGCCTGGCTTGGAGAATTTTGAGCATAACTTTACTAGCATGTGAGATGAGTGCAATTGTGAGGTAGTTTGAGCATTCTTTGGCATTGCCTTTCTTTGGAATTGGAATGAAAACTGACCTTTTCCAGTCCTGTGGCCACTGCTGAGTTTTCCAAATTTGCTGGCATATTGCGTCCAGCACTTTCACAGCATTATCTTTCAGGATTTGAAATGGCTCAACTGGAATTCCATCACCTCCACTAGCTTTGTTCGTAGTGATGCTTTCTAAGGCCCACTTGACTTCACATTCCAGGATGTCTGGCTCTAGATTAATGATCACATCATCATGATTATCTGGGTCGTGAAGATCTTTTTTGTACAGTTCTTCTGTGTATTCTTGCCATCTATTCTTAATATCTTCTGCTTCTGTTAGGTGCATACCATTTCTGTCCTTTGTCGATCCCATCTTTGCATGAAATGTTCCCTTGGTATCTCTAATTTTCTTGAAGAGATCTCTAGTCTTTCCCATTCTGTTGTTTTCCTTGATTTCTTTGCATTGATTGCTGAAGAAGGCTTTCTTATCTCTTCTTGCTATTCTTTGGAACTCTGCATTCAGATGCTTATATCTTTCCTTTTCTCCTTTGCTTTTTGCCTCTCTCCTTTTCACAGCTATTTGTAAGGCCTCCCCAGACAGCAGTTTTGCTTTTTTGCATTTCTTTTCCATGGGGATGGTCTTGATCCCTGTCTCCTGTACAATGTCACGAACCTCATTCCATAGTTCATCAGGCATTCTGTCTATCAGATCGAGGCCCTTAAATCTATTTCTCACCTCCACTGTATAATCATAAGGGATTTGATTGAGGTCATACCTGAATGGTCTAGCGATTTTCCCTACTTTCTTCAATTTGAGTCTGAATTTGGTAATAAGGAGTTCATGATCTGAGCCACAGTCAGCTCCTGGTCTTGTTTTTGCTGACTGTATAGAACTTGTCCATCTTTGGCTGCAAAGAATATAATCAATGTGATTTCGGTGTTGACCATCTGGTGATGTCCATGTGTAGAGTCTTCTCTTGTGTTGTTGGAAGAGGGTGTTTGCTATGACCAGTGCGTTTTCTCGGCAAAACTCTATTAGTCTTTGCCCTGCTTCATTCCGCATTCCAAGGCCAAATTTGCCTGTTACTCCAGGTGTTTCTTGACTTCCTACTTTTGCATTCCAGTCCCCTATAATGAAAAGGACATCTTTTTTGGGTGTTAGTTCTAAAAGGTCTTGTAGGTCTTCATAGAACCGTTCAACTTCAGCTTCTTCAGCATTACTGGTTGGAGCATAGACTTGGATTGCTGTGATACTGAATGGTTTGCCTTGGAGACGAACAGAGATCATTCTGTCGTTTTTGAGATTGCATCCAAGTACTGCATTTCAGACTCTTTTGTTGACCATGATGGCTACTCCATTTCTTCTGAGGGATTCCTGCCCGCAGTAGTAGATATAATGGTCATCTGAGTTAAATTCACCCATTCCAGTCCATTTTAATTTGCTGATTCCTAGGATGTCAACCTTCACCCTTGCCATCTCTTGTTTGACCACTTCCAATTTGCCTTGATTCATGGACCTGACATTCCAGGTTCCTATGCAATATTGCTCTTTACAGCACTGGACCTTGCTTCTATCAACAGTCACATGCACAACTGGGTATTGTTTTTGCTTTGGCTCCATCCCTTCATTCTTTCTGGAGTTATTTCTCCACTGATCTCCAGTAGCATATTGGGCACCTAATGACCTGGGGAGTTCCTCTTTTGGTATCCTATCATTTTGCCTTTTCATACTGTTCATGGGGTTCTCAAGGCAAGAATACTGAAGTGGCTTGCCATTCCCTTCTCCAGTGGATCACGTTCTGTCAGACCTCTCCACCACGACCCGCCCATCTTGGGTTGCCCCGCAGGCATGGCTTCGTTTCATTGAGTTAGACAAGGCTGTGGTCCTAGTGTGATTAGATTGACTAGTTTTCTGTGAGTATGATTTCAGTGTGTCTGCTCTCTGATGCCCTCTTGCAACACCTACCATCTTACTTGGGTTTCTCTTACCTTGGGCGTGGGGTATCTCTTCATGGCTGCTCCAGCAAAGCACAGCTGCTGCTCCTTACCTTGGACGAGGAGTATCTCCTTACCACCGCCGTTCCTGACCTTCAACGTGGGATAGCTCCTCTAGGCCTTCCTGTGCCTGCACAGCCACCGCTCCCCGGGTTGCTCTTCCCGGCTGCCGGCCCTGGCCTCTGGCATGGGTGGCTCCTCCCAGCTGCTGCCCCTGGCCTCGGGCTCGGGGTGGCTCCTCAGGGTCACCACCCCTGGCCTCGGCCACGGGGTGTCTCCTCCTGGCCACCCCTGACCTCGGGTGAAGGGTAGCTCCTCCTGGCCGCCGCCCCTGACCTCGGACCCAGTGTGTCTCCTCCCGCCTGCCACTGACCTTGGGTGCAGGGCACTGAGTGCATGTGGCTGCGAGGGCCTCTTATAGGTTATTACAAAATATTGAGTAGAGTTCCCTGTGCTGTACAATAGGTCTTTGTTGGTTATCCATTTTAGATAGAGTAGTATGTATATGTTAATCTCAAACTCCTAATTTATCCCTCCTCCCCTTTACCCCTTGGTCTGAACTGAACAGAACTGAACCATAAGTTTGTTTTCTGTGTCTGGGGTCTGTTTCCATTTTGTGTATCAGTTCATTTGCATCATTTTTTTAGATTCCACATTATAAACAATAATATTTGTCTTTGGCTTAGTATGAGAATCTCTAGGTCCATCCATGTTGCTGCAAATGGCATTATTTCACCCATTTCTGTGGCTAATATTCCATTATATAATAAAGAAATAGTCTAAAAGTTGCAGTGTGTATATACACACACACCGTGATTTCTTATTTTACTGTTTATTTACTGGTCGTGCTGGGTCTTTGTTGCTGCTCAGGTTCTCTCTAGTTGAGGCGAGCAGGGGCTACTCTTTATTGCAATGTGCAGGCTTCTCATTGTGGTGGCTTATCGTGTTGTGGAGCACAGGCTCTAGAAGTGTGGTCTCTAGTAGTTGCGGCACGCAGGCTCTAGAGCTTGGGCTCGGTTGTGGCATACAGGCTTGGTTGCCCTGCAGTGTGTGGGATCTCCCCAGACCAGGACCAACCTCATGTCTCCTTCATTGGCAGGTGAATTCCTGACCACTGGACCACCAGGGAAGTCCTATACTGCAACTTCTTTATCCATTCATCCATTCATGGACATTTAAGATGCTTTTGTATCTTGGCTGCTGTGAACAGTGCTGCTATGAACATTGCGATGCGTGCATCTCTTTTTAAATTCAGCTGTGCTGGGTTTTAGCTGTGGCACGTGGGATCTTCACTGTGGCATGTCGGTTCTTAGTTGTGGCATTCAGGATCTAATTTCTGATCAGGGATCAACCAGAGCTCCCTGCATTGGGAGCTCAGAGTCTTAACTGCTAGAGCTCCAGGGAAGTCCCTATCTTTTTGAATTATAGTTTCCTCCAGATATATGCCCAGGAGTGGGACTGTAGAATCATATGGTAGCCCTATGTTTAGTTTCTTAAGGAACCTCCATACTGTTCCCCATGATAGCTGCACCGATTTACATTCCCACCAGCATTCTACTACTACTTTAAACAGTTTGATCGTTCAAGAATTTTAGTTTTTGTTCTGGGCTTTTTTTCATCTCTGGTCTTTATATGAATTCTCCAACATTAAGACAAGCCCACAATGTATATTATATGCTTCAATAACAGCACACTCTTTGTCCAGTAATCATTTAAGATTGAGAGTCCCTGAAGATGTGCTAGTTAATAGTAATGATAACATATTACATGGTACCATATTACATGGTACCATATTACATGGTACCATATTACATGGTAGTTGAGTGTGGGCTATAGCATAAAACTCCCTGGGGTTGAGTTCCAGCTTCATTAATAATTAGCTGTGTGCTGCTGCTAAGTCGCTTCAGTCATGTCCAACTCTGTGTGACCCCACAGAGAGTAGCCCACCAGGCTCGCCCGTCCCTGGGATTCTCCAGGCAAGAACACTGGAGTGGGTTGCCATTTCTTTCTCCAATGCATGAAAGTGAAAAGTGAAAGTGAAGTCGCTTAGTCGTGTCTGACCCTCAGCGACCCCATGGACTGCAGTCTACCAGGCTCCTCCATCCATGGGATTTTCCAGGCAAGAGTACTGGAGTGGGGTGCCATTGCCTTCTCCGAATTAGTTGTGTAACTAGTGAAAATTTGCCTAACTTCTCTAAGCCTCAGTTTTAATTTCTATAAAATAGGAATAATCATTTTGCTGTTCAGTCACTAAGTCGTGTCCAATTCTTTGTGACCCCATGGACTGCAGCACTCCAGCTTCCCTGTTCTTCACCATCTCCTGGACTTGCTCAAACTCATGTCCATTGAGGCGGTGATGCCATCCAACCATCTCATCTCCTGGCATCCCCTCCTGCCTTCAATAATAATAATACCTACCTCAAAAAGCTATTGTGAGAATCAAGTAGAATAGGACTGGGCATGATATGAAATGCTCACTCAAACATTAGCTTCTTTTTTTTAATTTAATTAATTAATTTATTTGGCTGTGCTGGGTCTTAGTTGCAGCATGTGGAATCTTTGATCTTTGTTGTGTATTCAAGCTCTTAGTTACAGCATGTGAGATCTGGTTCCCTGACCAGGGATTTGGGCCCTCTGCAGTGGAAGCATGGAGTCTTAACCACGGGACCACCAGGGAAGTCACAAATATTAGCTTTTATTTATGAAGCTGCTGCCATGTAGTGGGGACTCACTGTGTGCCCATTCTGAGCTAAGCATCTTACATGCTCTGTTTCATGGAGCCCCTTATATTGCTTCTGCTTTCCATGAAACAGACCCAAGGAAACCAAGTGCCTTATACACGATTGGCCTATGGGATTCAAGCTCAAAATGTAAGCAAGTGTCATGCAGAAAAGGGCTCAAGTGCCCCCACAGGTACTGGAGGAGCCAGACCACCCACAATGGAAGCATCCTAAGGTGCCAGCTGCCAGGGGCGGGGGGGAGGTGGGGGGCGGTGGTGCGGGACTCAGCTTTTCCCAAGGGGTTTTAAAGCTGCTGGACTCTGGTGTTTTCTGAGTAGATTTTTCCAGCTTACTCGAGGGATAGAAACACCAGCTGCAGAAGACTTGAGACTCATTCCCATGAAAGATGACTTTGGTTCCAGAAAGATCTTTCCAATTGTATGACTCACTTCGAAGCAACCAAAGGCAACAGAGGCTGAGCTGCCAGTCCTTACAGTATCTGGGGATGTTTCCTTGGGGCTTGAGAAAGCCACCAGTCCTACTTAACTTCCGCCCCACCCCTCACCCCCAACCCCCGTTGCTGGAAGGGGGCCTCGATCCACCTCCCTTCAGGATCAAACAGCCTTGCCTGGGTGTGTCATGAGCCCTGCCCTGCTGGACACAGCCCACTGTTGGCCGGAAAGCCCTGGGAAGGGTGGGAACTTGTGCTAACAGCTTTTGAGAAAGCCCAGGATGGTCAGAGGACTAGTGCCCAAAGCTTCTCAGCCCCAAAATTTGCAGACCTGCCTCCATACCCTAAATTCCCTTCTCGCCTGCAGCAGCCAGGACTCTGACTAAAGGAATGCCCCTTCTATCCTGCAGCACACAGGGGAGGGTTGCAGCAAGCCAGGGCTCCACACGGAGGAGGGTGTAATCTGACCACATTTCTTTCAGTTTCCAATCTCAACTGGTTAAAAAACGCTCTTCAGGGCCTGTCATTGTGCTAAGTACAATAGCAGCCCCTGGAGAGGTTTTTCTGTATTTATTTGTGCTGTCCCTCGCCACTGCTTTGTGTAAACTCAACCCTTCCCATCAGATAAAAAGAAAAGTTGGCTTGGGAAAACCTCCCTCCAAAGCAGAGACTGTTTCTGCTTTGTCCTGAGCATGTTTTACTTGTGGGCCCTCCCAGAACATCCTGGGATGTTCCAGAAGGCCTTGAGGCAGGGCAGAGCCTCCTAGCTTTCAGAAGCAAAGCTTGAGAACCAGACTGGAGGGTATGTGAGTCCAGATGGTCTAAGAAGAAGATGAACGGTGATGGTCTGATGGCAGTAGCTGATGTTCTTTAAGAGCCTTTGGACTCAGTACTTTGTGTAGATGATTTCATCTGTGAAAGGTAAACCCCTGACTGCGAGAGGCACTAAAAAGTGGGTGGGACTCTAGGCCTTCCCATCAAGTCAAACAGGCATATTCCTCCTAAGGCTGTCAAGGCTCTCTGGGGTCTCCTCATTAGCACATGGCTTCTGTGTGTGCCTGCTAAGTCACTTCAGTTGTGTCTGACTCTTTGCTAGCCTGTGGACTGTAGCCTACCGGGCTCCTCTGTCCATAGGATTCTCCAGGCAGGAATACTAGAGTGGATTGCCATTTCCTACTCCAGGGGATCTTTCCAACCCAGGGATCAAACTCCTGTCTCTTAGGTCTCCTGCATTGGCAGGCGAGTTCTTTACCACTAGCACCACTGGGAAGCCCACATGGCTTCTAAGGTTTGCAAAAGGACCATCTTTGCACAGACCAATCCCAACCTTTCTCTGCAAGGTGGAGTCTGGCCAGGAATAACAACCTTTTGCTCTCAACTGGGCACATGCTGGCACAGAAAATGTAGGTTCTTTAATTCCTGCTATTGTCCCCAAACATATGCTTCATAATGAAAAGTTAGGAAATGTTGTAAGCAGTTACATTCCCATCAGATAGGAGTCAAGCCGGCTGGATTACCCTGTGTTTCTTTTTCTTTTTTTTAATAAACAGAACAAATACTTCTTCCTCCACATAAAAAAAAGGCGTTTCAGACAACTCAGATTAAATTGCTAGTATTTATTTATCATTTAAAATTTTTTTGAATTTTATTTTATTTTTATTTATTTGGCTGCACCGGCTCTTCCTTGGTTGTGGCACGAAGAATCTTTAGTTGCAGCCCGTGAACTCTTACTTGCGGCATGTGGGATCTAGTTGTCTGACCAGGGATTGAAACCAGATCCCCTGCATTGGGAGTGTGGAGTCTTAGCCACTGGACAACCAGGAAAGTCCCTTATTAATGATTATTTGAGTCAAGTGGCTTCCACTGTAAAAGTGGCACTTTTACAGGCATTGCCTCTGGGGGAGCTGCCACTGCCCTCGGTACACACGTTGGAACATGGCTGACTTGTCCAAACTCACACAGAGAACTGGGGGAGAGTCAAGGTGTGGCCCCAGGGCTAACAGAAAAGCTCATGCTTCAGTCCACAAGGAGATTCTGATTCTGTAGTTCTGGGGAGGGAGCTGGGAGAAAGCTGTCACCTAAAGCAAAATGTCAAAGGTCCCAGGTGTGGGACTTCCCTGGTGGTGCAGTGGTTAAGACTCCGTGCTCCCAGTGCAGGGGTTCCATCTTTGGTCAGGGAGCTCCATCCCTCCTGCCTCAACTAAGACCCAGTGCAGTCAAAATAAATAAAGAATTAAAAAAAAAATGCTTCCAGGCGATTCTGATGATCAACCAAGCTTGGGGAGCCCTGGCCCACACTGCGCGGCCTCAGGATTAGAGTGGAACTGGCCTGTGACTCATCAGACATCCATCTGCAGACCTTGTCACTCACTGTCACCCTGGTGTCACCCAGAAAGACCAAGGCCTGGGAAGTCTGCCCTCGTGAAGAGGCCTGTGATCGCCAGAGGACTCCTTAGAAATCACTGGCCCTGTCCTTCACACAGCAGGGCGTCCAGCTCTCGGAATCAGAATCTGTCCAAATGTCAGCTCCTTTGCAAGGAGATGAAGGAGATCATCTCTCTTTAAAGAAAGAAGCGTGAGATGAGCGAGAATGGGTCAGGTGCCCAGTCTCTTAAAGGAAAAACAACCCACTGGCATCTCTCCTCCTTTTCTCCATGTGAGAAACCCCTGAAGGTTGAAAGCATGCCCTCAAAATCCCATTATTCTACCAAAAACAGCTTATTTTTTCCCTAGTGTGCTCACTGTTCTTTCAATCTATTGTTTGCTGGTGGTGGTGGTTTAGTCACGAAGTCATGTCTGACTCTTGAGACCTCAGGGACTATAGCCCACCAGGCTCCTCTATCCATGGAATTCTCCAGGCAAGAATACTGGGGTGAGTTGCCATTTCCTTCTCCAGGGGATCTTCCCCACCTAAGGATTGAACCCAGATCTCCTGCATTGTTTGCTGGTTCAGTTCAGTTCAGTTGCTCAGTCGTGTCCGACTCTTTGTGACCCCATGAATCGCAGCACGCCAGGCCTGCCTGTCCATCACCAACTCCCAGAGTTCACTCAGACTCATGTCCATGGAGTCAGTGATGCCATCCAGCCATCTCATCCTCGGTCGTCCCCTTCTCCTCCTGCCCCCAATCCCTCCCAGCATCAGAGTCTTTTCCAATGAGTCAACTCTTCGCATGAGGTGGCCAAAGTACTGGAGTTTCAGCTTTAGCATCATTCCTTCCAAAGAAATCCCAGGGCTGATCTCCTTCAGAATGGACTGGTTGGATCTTCTTGCAGTCCAAGGGACTCTCAAGAGTCTTCTCCAACACCACAGTTCAAAAGCATCAATTCTTCGGCACTCAGCCTTCTTCACAGTCCAACTCTCACATCCATACATGACCACTGGGAAAACCATAGCCTTGACTAAACGGACCTTAGTCGGCAAAGTAATGTCTCTGCTTTTGAATATGCTATCTAGGTTGGTCATAACTTTTCTTCCAAGGAGTAAGCATCTTTTAATTTCATGGCTGCAATCACCATCTGCAGTGATTTTGGAGCCCAAAAAAATAAAGTCTGACACTGTTTCCACTGTTTCCCCATCTATTTCCCATGAAGTGGTGGGACTGGATGCCATGATCTTCGTTTTCTAAATGTTGAGCTTTAAGCCAACTTTTTCACTCTCCTCTTTCACTTTCATCAAGAGGCTTTTTAGCTCCTCTTCACTTTCTGCCATAAGGCTGGTGTTATCTGCATATCTGAGGTTATTCATATTTCTCCCGGCAATCTTGATTCCAGCTTGTGTTTCTTCCAGTCCAGCGTTTCTCATGATGTACTCTGCATAGACGTTAAATAAGCAGGGTGATAATATACAGCCTTGACGTACTCCTTTTCCTATTTGGAACCAGTCTGTTGTTCCATGTCCAGTTCTAACTGTTGCTTCCTGACCTGCATACAGATTTCGCAAGAGGCAAGTCAGGTGGTCTGGTATTCCCATCTCTCTCAGAATTTTCCATAGTTTATGGTGATCCACACAGTCAAAGGCTTTGGCATAGTCAATAAAGCAGAAATAGATGTTTTTTCTGGAACTCTCTTGCTTTTTTGATAATCCAGCAGATGTTAGCAATTTGATCTCTGGTTCCTCTGCCTTTTCTAAAACCAGCTTGAACATCAGGAAGTTCACAGTTCACATATTGCTGAAGCCTGGCTTGGAGAATTTTGAGCATAACTTTACTAGCATGTGAGATGAGTGCAATTGTGAGGTAGTTTGAGCATTCTTTGGCATTGCCTTTCTTTGGAATTGGAATGAAAACTGACCTTTTCCAGTCCTGTGGCCACTGCTGAGTTTTCCAAATTTGCTGGCATATTGCGTCCAGCACTTTCACAGCATTATCTTTCAGGATTTGAAATGGCTCAACTGGAATTCCATCACCTCCACTAGCTTTGTTCATAGTGATGCTTTCTAAGGCCCACTTGACTTCACATTCCAGGATGTCTGGCTCTAGATGAGTGATCATACCATCGTGATTATCCAGGTCATGAAGATCTTTTTTGTACAGTTTTTCTGTGTATTCTTGCCATCTCTTCTTAATATCTTCTGCTTCTGTTAGGTGCATACCATTTCTGTCCTTTGTCGATCCCATCTTTGCATGAAATGTTCCCTTGGTATCTCTAATTTTCTTGAAGAGATCTCTAGTCTTTCCCATTCTGTTGTTTTCCTTGATTTCTTTGCATTGATTGCTGAAGAAGGCTTTCTTATCTCTTCTTGCTGTTCTCTGGAACTCTGCATTCAGATGCTTATATCTTTCCTTTTCTCCTTTGCTTTTCAACTCTCTCCTTTTCACAGGTATTTGTAAGGCCTCCCCAGACAGCCATTTTGCTTCTTTGCATTTCTTTTCCATGGTGCTGGTCTTGATCCCTGTCTCCTGTACAATGTCATGAACCTCATTCCATAGTTCATCAGGCACTCTATCTATCAGATCTAGGCCCTTAAATCTATTTCTCACTTCCACTGTATAATCATAAGGGATTTGATTGCGGTCATACCTGAATGGTCTAGCGGTTTTCCCTACTTTCTTCAATTTGAGTCTGAATTTGGTAATAAGGAGTTCATGATCTGAGCCACAGTCAGCTCCTGGTCTTGTTTTTGCTGACTGTATAGAGCTTGTCCATCTTTGGCTGCAAAGAATATAATCAATGTGATTTCAGTGTTGACCATCTGGTGATGTCCATGTGTAGAGTCTTCTCTTGTGTTGTTGGAAGAGGGTGTTTGCTATGACCAGTGCATTTTCTTGGCAAAACTGTATTGTTTGCTGGTAGGGTACATGTAAAAAATGCTAGTCTTGAGTTTTCTGTGGAGATAGTTGCTCCAGGGAAATTTGGGAACTATCTTTAGGCCTGGCTGGAGAGAGAATAAGAACAGGGAAACCAAGAGTTATGTCTGCAAACTTTTCTTTTACATAAGTGTGGTTGTTTTTTATTTTTGAATCCTTATATGTAAAGTATCTACAGTGAGTTGAAAAACTGTCCTTCTAAAGATAGGTCCATCCAGAACCTTAGAATATTCCCTTATTTGGAATTAGGGTCTTTGAAGATGTGATTCAGACAGGGATCTGGGAGTAAGAGCACCCTAGATTCAGGTGGGCCCTAAATCTCATCGTATATGCTGTTATAAGACACTCAAAAGGAGAAGACAGAGAGACACACTGAGACAAAGGCCATATGAAGGCAAAGACAAAGATTAGAGTTGTGTTGGGCTTCCCTGGTGACTCAGTAGTAAAGAATCCACCTGCAGTGCAGGAGATACAGGTTCAATCCCTGGGTTGGGAAGATCCCCTGAAGAAGGTCATGGCAGCCCACTCCAGTATTCTTGCCTGGAGAGTTCCATGGACAGAGGAGCCTGGAGGGCTATAGTCCTTGGGGTCACCAAAGAGTCAGACATGACTGAGCGACTAAACAGCCACCACCATAAGCTCAGGAGTTACCCATCTGAAAGAGGCAGAGAAGTATCCTCATCTGGCACCTCGAGCAGGATCATGGCTGTGCCTTTACCTTGATTTTGAACTTCTGTATTCTGCAATGATGAGAGAATGAATTGCTGTCATCTTGAGCCATCCAGTTTCTGCTCATTTGTTATGGCAGCTCTAGGAAGTTAATCGGAAAAGGCAATGGCACCCCACTCCAGTACTCTTGCCTGGAAAATCCCATGGATGGAGGAGCCTGGTGGGTTGCAGTCCATGGGGTCGCGAAGAGTCGGACATGACTGAGTGACTTCACTTTCACTTTTCATTTTCATGCATTGGAGAATGAAATGGCAACCCACTCCAGCATTCTTGCCTGGAGAATCCCATGGACAGGGGAGCCTGGTGGGCTGCCGTCTATGGGGTCGCACAGAGCTGGACACGACTGAAGCAACTTAGCAGCAGTAGCAGTAGCAGCAGGAAGTTAATATTGCATTTTTATCAATGAAAAAAAGTCTTTAACTCCTCAGCAAGATGGAGCAAGCATTGGTCTAAACGAGATACCTCCATCATGCTGACCTAGGTCCTCAGGGCACTCTGATGCCCCTGCCCAGGTGTGGAGACACAAGGCCTCCTTCTCCAACACCAGAGAGACAGATAAGGATTGGATTTTTCTCTTTCTAGAAAAAATGTTCAACATTTGCCTGGCTATCAATTGGCTGGCCAGGCAGGCATCAATAGCCCAACCTGATTATAATGTTTTCAGGAGGTAAGGCCTGAAGCAGGCACAGCCCACCTTGGGCGTCCCTGGGCAGAACAGAGCTGGCCAATCAGGTGGCGTCTCCTCCTCCCTCAAGGGACTTTGCTCTTTAGAGCCTGGCCCTTGGCTAGGCTAGAAGCAGCGAGGATATTGATGTAAACGTCCGTCAGCCAGTGTGCAGGGGCAGAGGGGCCTGTGAGTTCACCTCTCTCTGTGACTGTCAGGAGCTCCGGGTGCTCACTCCTTCAATCCAGAGCCACTACCCAGCAGAATGACCTGGACAAGCTACTCCTGCCTCAGTTTCTGCATTCCTGTAATAAGGGGGAAGATGCTGATTATCCCAGGAGTTGTTGAGAGGATTATGCATGAGATACACTCAACAATTACACATGAGATAACACAGGCCCATTTGTTGTTGTTCAGTTGCTAAGTCCTGTTCTACTCTTTGTGACCCCATGGACTGCAGCACACCAGGCTTCCCTGTCCTTCCCTGTTTCCTGGAGTTTGCTCATATTTATGTCCATTGAGTTGCTGATGGTATCTAACCATCGCTTAGGCTCATGTTAACACTGTAATAAAAGGTTAGAAAAATATTATTATTGTTACTAAACTAGTATTTAGTATTGGGTATTATCAGCATGAGGGGAAAGAGTCTATACATTAATGGCTTAAAACCTGATTGAAAATGTCTAGATCCCAGGAGCTTATTAAAAATGCAAACTTCCAGGTCCCTCACCACCAGATAAGTTTAATAGAGGACCTAGTTGTGTGTGTGTGTGTGTGTGTGTGTGTGTGTGAGTGAGAGAGAAAGAGGGAGGGAGGGAGGAAGGCAGATTAATAACAAAACTCTCATGTGATTCTGGGGCTGGTGGTTTACAAATTATAATTTTTAAAAATATTGCCCAAATTAGGCTGTTCCCTAGAACCATGAAGTTTATTTTAATTATTAATCACTAGGAAGGGACTGCATTTGCTTTGAAACTAAAATCGAAATCTTGACATCTCATTTCCATTTTCTGTAATTGGTTACTTTGAAATGGTACAGAATGCCAAGTTCATAAAGTTTATTTTAATGAGTCTTTTCCTGCCCCTAGAAAGTGCTTAAGTTCAAATCACTAAGCTTTATGCTCCGCATTTCTCAACCTATAAAATTGGAAAAGATAAACAACAACAGCACAGTATTCTAAAACAAAAATTTTTGGTGCCTCTCGTGTTGCTGCTGACAGGGGGGTGAGGGACCCCCTGTAAAACGTTCCAAAACAGGTTGGTGCTTGGTCTGCAGAATCCCCGAATTCCAGTGTTGAAATCCTAGTGCCCAAAGTGATGGGATCAGGAGGCGAGGGCTTTGTAGGGGTGATGAGGTGATGAGGGCAGAGCCATCATGAGATTAATGTCCTTATAAAAGAGGCTCCAGCAAGACCCCTCAGCCCCTTCTGCCTTGTGAGGACAGAAGGAGAAGTCTGCAAACTGGGTGTGGCCCTCATACACCCCCTGTTGGCACCCCAACCTCAGACCGCCAGCCTCCAGGGCTGTGAGAAACACATTTCTGTTGTAAAGAACCCAGTTCATGGTATTTTTGTATGGCCTGAGATAGGAAGTCACCTTCCAGACAAACTGAATTTTTCCCCCAGTCTCCGAGTTTGCAAGCCTTGAATGGAGAAAGTCCGCTTACCTTCTCCCTGCCCAGGGAGCCACAAAGTGGGTTTTTCATGAAAACTCTAGCATGTGGGGGAGGGGGAAATAGAGGGAAAATGAGAGAGAGAAGTAGCCCTGCAAGTTTGACCCTTAACTTTTCACATCTGACCTCCACCTGAACTCCAGCTAGAATCTCTGCCATTCCAGGGGCTCACGTGTTATTTCTCTAGCATGCATTTTACTTTGGCTTCCTAGGTGGTGCAGTGGTAAAGAATCCACCTGCCAATGAAGGAGAGGCAAGAGACACTTGTTCGATCCCTGGGTCTGGAAGATCCCCTGGAGAAGGAAACGGCAACCCACTCCAGTATTCTTGCCTAGAAAATTCCATGGACAGAGGAGCCTGGTAGGCTACAGTCCATGGGGTCGCAAAGAGTTGGACACGACTGCACGACTGAGCACACTTTTTACTTGGATGTGTTTCAGACTTTGAAAACATCCCACCAGAGCACTTTGGTTAGTTGTATACTCTACTTCTGCTTACTGGGTGATATGATAAGCATTGCTGTGAGAAGGCCGCTTAGGATGAAGTAACTCTCTGGGAGTTGTGGGCCACCAGGCGGCATTCCAGCATCTAACGCACAGTAGGTGCTATACAGTACATCGTCAAGAAATGCTTTTTCCTTGTTGTGCTAATTCTTCATTCTCATTGGGATAAGTAGGCTAAAATTATTCTTTTATCTCACCTTTTAATTTCAGTAACATCTATTTAGTACCTAATGTGAAAGACATGATGCTTGGTGTTATGGAAAATATGAACATGAATAAAATAAGGGGTGGGTACTAGAAGGAGCCAGGTGAGGTGCCGAGGGCTCACAATTTAAGGAGACCTCACTCCCAGGGTCACACAAATATTGATGTTTATTTAACACGATCCCTCAAGGAGCTTGGAGGGTGGAAAGCAATATGGACAAGTATATCATAGATTAGATTGACCTAAAGCAGATGAAAAAGTTCATGAGATAAAAAAAGTTAAATAGACCAAAGACATAAATGTAAAACCTAAACCTATGCATTTCCTGGAAGAAAACAAGCGAAATTGTTCATGATTTTGAGTTAGGCAAAGCCTTCTTCGATATGATACCAAAAGCATGATTCATAAGATTTTAAAAGTGATAAGTTGGTCTTCATTAAAATTAAGAACTTAGGCTCTTCAAAAGGGCTTCCTAGGTGGCACAAGTGGTAAAAACCCACCTGCCAGTGCAGGAGATGCAAGAGACTTGGGTTTGATCCCTGGGTCAGGAAGATCCTCTGGAGAAAGAGAATGAAACAACAAGCCTCAGGTGGGAAAAAAAAATTTGCACATCACCTATCTGCTAAAGTACTGGAATCCAGGCAACATAAAAATTCTCACCAAGTGCTGGCAAGAATGCAGGACAACTGGACTCTCACACGCTGCTGGTGGGGATACAGAATGATACAACTGCTCTGGAAAACAATTTGACAGTTTCTTGAAAGTTAAACATACACCGGTCATATGACAGCGCAGTCCATCTCCTAGGTCTTCATCCAAGTATAACCAGAACCTTGGCTCCCATGAAACCTGTCCATGAATGTTTATACTGCCGTGATTCAATCCGCCTAAAGCTGGAAACATCCCAAATGTTCTTTAACTGGGGAACAGATAAACTGTAGTTCTTCCATACCATGAAATAGTACTCGACAATAAAAAGGAATGAGCTCTTACAGTAACATGGGTGAAGTGCAAAGTCATTAGCTGAGTGGAAGAGAAGCCAGAATCAAAAAGCCACAGATACATGATTAGATTTACATGATATTCTAGAAAAAGCAAAACTATAGGAATGCTGCTGCTGCTAAGTCACTTCAGTCGTGTCTGACTCTGTGCAACCCCATAGATGGCAGCCCACCAGGCTCCCCCGTCCCTGGGATTCTCCAGGCAAGAACACTGGAGTGGGTTGCCACTCAGTTCAGTTCAGTTCAGTCACTCGGTCGTGTCTGACTCTTTGCAACCCCATGAATCGCAGCACGCCAGGCCTGCCTGTCTGTCACCAACTTCTGGATTTCACTCAGACTCACATCCATCGAGTCAGTGATGCCATCCAGCCATCTCGTCCTCTGTCGTCCCCTTCTCCTCCTGCCCACAATCCCTCCCAGCATCAGAGTTTTTCCAATGAGTCAACTCTTCGCATGAGGTGGCCAAAGTACTGGGGTTTCAGCTTTAGCATCATTCCTTCCAAAGAAATCTCAGGGCTGATCTCCTTCCGAATGGACTGGCTGGATCTCCTTGCAGTCCAAGGGACTCTCAAGAGTCTTCTCCAACACCACAGTTCAAAAGCATCAATTCTTCGGCGCTCAGCCTTCTTCACAGTCCTACTCTCACATCCGTAGTTGACAAAACCACAAATCAGAGGTTTCCAGGGAATAGGGAAGGGGGAGCATTAACTATAAAGCAATACATGGAAATTTTGGGACGTGATGAAATGTTCTGCATCTTAATTGTGGTGACGATTTTGTGACTATGCATTTTTCAAAACTCATGGAACTGCACACCAAAAATGTTGACTTTTCTATAAAAATTTGTTAAAAAAAAAAAAAAAACACAGTTCAAGGCAACACATTTTTATTGTAGTACTAGTGTATTGGGATCTGTGAGATGTTATAAAAGGAATGTGATACATACCCAAACTGGCTTACAGTCTTGCTATAAAGTAGGCAGTAGGTGCTATGCTGAGCACTTGAGATAAAATAGTGAGCAAATAGACATTAATCCAGTAACTCGACAAATATAAACCAAGGGGTATGAGTGTGTAAAGAATTAATGGCCTGATTGATTCTAGGCCATTTGCAAAGCATTCTTGGGGCCATGCTTCTATTTGAATTGCAACTGGGCTGGATGTGGGCTGCAATGGGGAGGAGGGTGGAAAAGTTGAGAGTAGCATACAGGATGATGGCTCAGTTTCTGGATTGTGCAACAGGAGAGGTGGTGGAACCTGTAGTGTGCTTTGGAAGAGGAGCAGGTTTGGGGTGGAGAGGAGAGCGTGAGCTCAACGTATGAACAAGGGCTGAACGACAAGAGCAACAGCTGAGTAAGGGCATAGCTATGCAGTGCTATGAAAACACGCGTGCATAGAAAGCAGTGTACATGAATATTTACAGCACATTATTTATAATAGACCCAAAGTGGAAACAAATCATTGTCAACTGATGAATTCATAAATAAAATGTGATATAGCCATACAATGTAATATTACTTGAAAATATAAAGGAACAAGTTCTGATACATACTCTAACATGGATGAACCTTGAAAACATCATGCTAATTGAAAGAATCCAGGCAGAAAAGACAGTGGAATGGAATGTCTTTGGGGCTATTAAATAATTCCATTAATTTCCAGAACAAGCAGAGCTGTCGATTCAGAAGATAGAGTAGTGATTGCCTAATGGTGAGGGAATGGGGAGAATGGGGTGATGACTAATAGCTATAAGATTTCCTCTTAGGGTGATAAAGATGTTCTAAAATCAACTGTGGTGATGGTCGTTGTTGTTCAGTCCCTAGCTGTGTCCAGCTCTTTGCGACCCCATGAACAGCTGCACCACTCTGTTAATGAAGTAAAAAGCATTAAATGGTACACTTTAAATAGGTGATATAATTGACATACTGTCAATTAAATGTTTTTAAAAGGAAGAAAGATCATCTGTATTAAGATTTTTTTTTGATGTTCTATTTGGAACATTGAAATCTAGTAATCACTTCAATATCCCTCTGTGGGAGGATGATTATAAAAATTATGACTATCAATTACTTGGGATTCAACACAGCAGTTAAAAGAAGGGCGGTTAATTAGAAAAAATGTAAACAGAGTTTTATTTTTATCGTAAAAACCAAAAGCTATATAGTGGAGAAAGATGCAATCGATTTTGGAGAAGAATGAGATTCAACCAAGTGTTGACTGGAGATGCAGAAGGATGGGAGATTGGAGAGAGTGGAAATCAAGAGCGAGGGCAGGGATCGTCACTGGTGGTCCAGTGGCTGAAGACTCCATGTTCCCAGTGCAGCAGGCCCAAGTTCGATCCCTGGTCAGGCAACTGGATCCCACATGTCACAACTAAGAGTTTGCAATGCAACAACTGGAAAAAAAAAAAAAAAAAAAGCATTGTGTTTCCAGAGCTCTGTCATTAGAGGCTCTGAAGTGGCCATGGTAGCTTTTTCCCTAGTGGAGAGTGGGCAAGAAGTTTGAGCAGGAAGGATATACGTTTATGGCTTAGGATGAGGGTGTTGAATTGGTTCTATGCACATGAAGGAAAGCACTTGGAGAAAAACTACATTCTAAGCTCTTAGCTCTTTCCTTTACCTCTCTCCTCCATCCACCCCCCTCCAAGACTTAAGCCCTAGATAAATGCACCCACAACCCATTTTTGAACATTAACTCAATAGCAGATATTATGCTCTTTTTTCTGTGCTTCATCCTGGAGCATCCTTACAACATTGTCTATGAAGTAGGTATTATTATTATCTCCATTTTACAGATGATGGATGCCCAGTGTCACACTGATCATCAACGATGGACCTGGGATAATTCAGTCATGCCAGCCCTTCAGTCTGAAGGACTGAGTCAAGCTATGACCCAGCTCAGGAAAATCTTTTATCATAGCCTCCCAAGTTCTCCCACTTTTTTTTTTTTAATATTTATTTTTACTTATTTATTTAGCTGTGCTGGGTCTTAGTTGTGGCATGCAGGATCTGTGTCTGAGCCAGGCATTGAATCCAGACCCCCTGCATTGGGAACACGGTCTTAGCCACTTGGTGGGGGGGGGTTCCAGCTCTCCCACTCTTACAGCCCTGTTGGAGGTGGCCCATCTGTTGGGGAGACCATGGACTCTAAGACACTGAGCACTGTGATGCCCCCACGTGTTGTTTGAATTGTGAGAGTATTTGTGTGTGGGAGGATGTGAATCCTACTAAGAGCCTGGAGGTGAGTGAGGCCGACCCAAGAGCCCATCCACAGGTCATGCACACGGGCAGCTGCCTTCTCTCAACAGTCCAAGTTGAGAGACTGGGCTCTCACCGTTATGTGTTTTAACAGGTTATTCTTTTTCTGAGAAAACTGCTCCTCAAGTGCTTTTTTTAAAAAAAGAAGAACGATTGTTGTCCCTTGCCATCTGGGACCTGCCTGTTCTTGGCTCCAAACCCCACACCCCAGGCCCTTCTGCTCTGGGACCTTCCGTAAACATTACTTGAATTACACTAAAAATTCTAATCAAGAGACAGAACGAGGTCCCCAGATACCGGCCGATTTTAGTGGCCTGGTTTCAAGTGCTCTGCCCTGATGGAGCCTCCTCTATTCCCATTTACATTCTCTCAGTTGTTTCTGCCAGGAGAAATGCTGGCTACCTGAGGCTGTTTCCAAACAAAAGGGAAGTTGGAAGCGCCTGGCTAAGTTCCTCCTCTCTCTCTCCTCCTGGCCTGCCTTTTCTTCTCCCTCCCCTCTCTCCTCCTCACCCCCCTTCTCTTCTCACTCCCCAGAGTATTTTGATCCTGAAAGAAGAACAAGGACAACTGTGTGATCCAGTAGGAGCACTGAATCGAGCTCACTGCAACTCAACGTTCAAAATCCTCAGAAACCAGTTGTGACCCCAGGTGCAGAATGGACTCGCCTTGAAGATCTTGTCCCAGAATTTGTTGTTGTTGTTCATTCAGGCACTGAGTTTTATCCAACTCTTTGCAACCCTAGGACTGCAGCACTCCAGGCTTGCCTGTCCTTCACCATCTCCCGGAGTTTGCTCAAATACATGTCCATTGAGTCAGTGATGCCATCTAACCATCTCATCCTCTGTTGCCCCCTTCTCATCTTGCCCTCAATCTTTTCCCAGAATCAGGGTCTTTTTCAATGAGTCAGCTCTTCGCATTAGGTGGCCAAAGTATTGGAGCTTCAGCATCAGTCGTTCCAATGAGTATTCAGGGTTGATTTCCCTTAGGATTGACTGATTTGATCTCCTTGCTGTCCAAGGGACTCTCAAGAGTCTTCTCTAGAATTTACCAGCATGAAATTTTCTAGATGCTTTTATCATGGGCCATGATAAAATAATAGGCAACCATCAGCAGAGAAAGGGAAGCATCATTTCCTCGGTTTGGTTAACTGTGGGAAAGGAAAGCCTCGTGAATGCTTGGCTCCTCAGTTTGTAGTGCTGGACCAGGGCATCCCCATCGCCTGGGAGGTTGTCACAAAGGCAGATTCTCCGGTCCCACTCCAGATCTTCTGCATCAGATGCTGAATGTTAACAAGATCCCCAGGTGATTGCTATACATGTTACCATCCAAGAGGCACTCACTTAGTAGATAAGACTTTTTTTGCCAGTGCAGATGGCGTTTCTGGTCCCCTTTGAGGCTATAAATCCCTTTGTGCAGTTTATCATCCAATAAAGCCCCAGGTGCCATGCTTAGTGTCAGACACAGGGAAGTAGAGATGGAGAGCAGAGACCTGAGTGGGTGGGTGAGTGGATGAGTGGTTGCCATCTTAGTTCTAATATCCTTGGCACCAAGCAGGACCCTTCTTCCTGTAGAAGGGTTTCTGAAACCAGCCACAGATTTGTTTTCTCTGCCATAGGAGGCATGTGTGCTTAGTTGCACCCGACTCTTTGGACTGTAACCTGCTAGGCTCCTGTCCATGGGATTTTTCCAGCAAGAATACTGGAGTGGGTTGCTATTTCCTCCTCCAGGGGATCTTCCCAACCCAGGGGTCGAACCCAAGTCTCCTGTGTCTCCTGCACTGCAGGCAGATTCTTTACCCACTGAGCCATCAGGGAAGCCCACAGGAGGCACGAGTGACTCTTATCATGTGGGGGGAAGACGCCCTCCCTTCCAGCCATCTGGATCATTGTTGCGTCTAACACCTGTTGTGAACTTACGTCTCAGACATGGAATTACATGCCTTATGTGTATCGTCTATCTCATGGAATCCTCAGGGCCAACTTGTGAGGTGAATACAATTTTTATCTTGACTTGACTTAAGGGATAAACTGGCTTACAGAAAAGTTGAGTATGTTGCCCAAGGTCATCAGCTAGAAAGAGGTAGAGGGGAGAGTCTAACCTTGACTCTAGAGCCTATATTCTGGTGTTTTCACCTTTCTTTAATCATCGCCTCTGTTCATGAGCCTTTAAAAAAAAATTATTTATTTAGTTGTTTGGCTGCATCAGGTCTAAGTTACACTCAGGATATTTAGTTGTGGCATGTGGGATCTTAGTTCCCTGACCAGGGATCACACCCAGGCCCCCTTAGCTACTGGGCCACCAGGGAACTCCCTGTCCAGGAGCCTTTGTAGACATTTTCTCCTAGGTTCTATTTGTGATATTGTGATTTATAACAGGAAGTTTATAGCTGTTTAGAAATTTCTAAAACCCTTGAACTTTCCTAAGTGATAAGCGTGATAACAACCCCCTTTCATCATACCCATGTTTATGTTAATGAGGTGATTTTGGAGCACTCCTAAGGTTGGGGGCAGGTTGCCAGGAGAACCAACCATGTGACTTAAGGGTTAGAACTTTCAGTCCCAACCCCCTGACCCCCATCCTGCCCCCCAGGAAGGGGGAGAAGGGGATGAAGGTTGAATCAATCACTAGTGGCTGGTGATTTAATCAATAATACCCATGTAATGAAGACTCCATAACAACCCAAAAGAAAAGGGTTCAGAGAACTTCCAGCTTTCATGAATACCTGGAGATTTGGAGATAGTGATGAGCTGGGAGAGGCATGCAGCTCTGTGCCCTTTCCCCAGACCTTGCCCTTGGCATCTCTTCCATCTGGCCATTCTTGAGCTGTTTCCTTTTATTACAAACTGGTAGTCAAGACTATGGTTTTTCCAGTAGTCATGTATGGATGTGAGAGTTGGACTGTGAAGAAAGCTGAGCACCGAAGAATTGATGCTATTGAACTGTGGTGTTGGAGAAGACTCTTGAGAGTCCCTTGGACTGCAAGGAGATCCAACCAGTCCATTCTAAAGGAAATCAGCCCTGGGTGTTCTTTGGAAAGAGTGATGCTAGAGCTGAAAGTCCAGCACTTTGGCCACCTCATGTGAAGAGTTGACTCACTGGAAAAGACTCTGATGTTGGGAGGGATTGTGGGCAGGAGGAGAAGGGGACGACAGAGGATGAGATGGCTGGATGGCATCACCGACTCAATGGACATGAGTTTGAGTGAACTCCGGGAGTTGGTGATGGACAGGGAGGCCTGGTGTGCCGCAGTTCATGGGGTGGCAAAGAGTCGGACACAACTGAGCTACTGAAGTGACCTGAATCTAGGAAGTAAAATGTATTTCTGAGTTCTGTGAGCCACCCTTGCAAATTAACCAAACCTGAAAAGAAAGTCTTGAGCATCAGCAGTATATAGGCAATTGATCAGAAGCACACGTTATAACCTGAACTTGGGATTGGCATCAGAAGCTGTGGGGATTAGCGGCGGGGAAGGGCTTGGAGCGCAGTCTCATAGGACTGAACTCTTAACCTTTTGGAGCTGATGCTATCTCCAGGTAGATGGTGTCGGAATTGAGTTGAATCATAGAGTACCCAGCTGATATCAGAGCATTGTTTGGTGGTGTGGGGAAAAGCTCCAAACATGTTTTAATTGGTGGCTGAGATTTTACTCGCCCGTGAAATTTTAATGCCATAGTCATACTGTGTATCTGTTTATATGCTGTGTGTGTGTTTATATACCATGAGATTTTTCTTGCCCCTCCCAAGAACAAATGTTTGTCCCCTCAGTGATATGATCACACCTGTGGAAACTGCCTCACTCTTTCATGATGACTTGTGGATGATTCTATGTGCTAGGCTGTACCCAGAGTGAAGAGCCTGGTGTCTAGGGCTCTAGAAAGACTGTCTGAGCAGAACAGGACCAGGGGCCTTGGTTAGATGTGGCAGCATTTTCCATCCTGGAGGAACTGGGTTCAGACCTGCTTCTATCCTCAGCACAGTGGCTGCTGCAGAAAGAGCCCTGGCCTGGGAATCAGGAGGCTCAAGAGTCCAGCTCCGATCTTGCTCTTGCGGCTCCAGGTCAGTCATTCTCTTGGCACATCCCTTATCAAACTTGAGACTGGGGGGACTGAACTCAATGGATACTTTTTAAGAAAAACCATGCTGTGTGTGTAAGGGTAGGCATATTGGTGAGCTGGCAGCAGCACAGAGGACCTACTGGGGAAGGCTCCTGGATCAGGGTCACAGAGATGCGCCTGTGTACCCCAGACAGCCTTCCAATCCCTCCTGCCTCCCCCGGGGCTGCTTAGCAGGAGCTCCATCAGTGCATGCCCACGTTATCTTCAATATAAATGAAATCTTGTTTCTGCAAGTTTGAGGCAATTACTCAGTAACTACTTCCCATTTCCATCCCTTTTACCCTATGTATGAGTGCTCAGTTGCTAAGTCATGTCCAATTTGTGACCCCATGGACTGTAGCCCACCAGGCTCCTCTGTCCATGGAATTCTCCAGACAAGAATACTGCAGTGGGTTGCCATCTGCCCACCACCCTCCGCTCAGGGGATCATCCCAACCCAGGGAAGGAACCCACATCCCCTGCACTGGCAGGCAGATTTTTTACCACTGAGCCACCAGGGAAGCCCATAGTTAACAATACCAGGTTTTATATTTTATCCCTTACCCCAGTCAGTGACTTTAGGGCAAAAGACTTAAAATTCCACTCCTTTCATCCAGCCATTGGAAAGGGATGCAAAAAGAGTGCACCAGGGAGTGGGAGGAAGAGGCACCAGGCAGGTCAGCCTGGAGGGAGTGGGTTCTGAAGTGTAGTGATGAGAATTTGAAGCTCAGCCTTGCTAGATGAAGGATTAAGAGGCTGAGCTGTTCTGGCCTGGTGTGGGCCCAGGCAGCCCCAAGAGGCCTTGGGGAGCTGAGCCTGTTGGCAGCACAGTGCTGGGAAAACACCTATTGCAGACAAGTGGCTGCGGGCTTATGGCAGGGTCTGTGGACCCACAGCCAGTCTATAAACCTAGGCACCTGAGACTTGCCAGTCCTGATTGGCTGGCCATCAAGGGGCTTATACTGAGTTCCTGCTCGAAGGTTATTGTTTTCTGATATTAAATGAGAAATGGATTTTGGAAGTGGGAAAGTGTTAACAGGATTTCAAGAATCCTTTCAATCCTTCAGTCCTTTCAAAATGTTCTGGGAAGACTTGATGAAGGAGAAAGGCCTCTGGGCTGGGTCTGGAAGGACCAGCTGAGGTTCTGCAGGAGGAAGGGAGTTCGGGGAAGAAAGCAGGAAGGACTCTCAGCTTCCAGGCACAAATGAATGATTCCTCTGCAAGGTGTCCTTATCTGGGGACTCTGAGGAACCTGCAAGGCTGTCAGTTCTGGTCTGGCTGCATTTCTGCCCAAGCCTCATCTGAGAAATGATTATCTTACCAATCACAGGAAGAGTCAGCAAAAAAAAAAAAAAAAAAAAGTGAAACCAAGATCAAGACCCTGACCACTGCCCAGGCACCATAATTCAGGCACATTTTGGGGGTTCTGTACAACTTAGGGTGACACAGTGTTGGAGCTACCGAGGGAGAAGGGGCAGCTGAGCCCTGAGCCCAAGCAGCTGGAAGAAGAGCTCTTGCTGGACTCTGAGACTGGGCGCTGGTGCCACCTGCCAGGCGCTGCAAAAAACATTTTGAGTAGTTCCTCAAAGAGTTAAGCACGGAATTAGCAAATCATCCAGCAGTTATACTCCTAGGTAGTTGGGTCAGAGATGGTGCTCAAATGGGACTGGCTTGGGTCCTGCCAAGTGGTGACCTTGGGCAAGTTCCAAGGTCACCATGTGTGAAATAAGGGGAAATGTATATGCTGCCTGGATGGCTGTGAGAATTAAACAGGATAATTTTATAAAGCTGGGCTCCCCTCCTCATTACCTTAGCTGGCAATTGCCTCAACACTTTATGATTGAAGAAACCTGTCTGGTGCCGAGAACTGGTTTAGAAATTAGGGGAGAATCAGCCCTTCTAGCAGATTCCAGACTCTTCCACAATACCCAGAGGCCCTGGTGCACCCCCACCCCTGCTGAACTTGGTGGGAACACCCACCCACTACCTTCCCTCCAGATTGGAGGTACTCAGTTTGGTTTCAGGACTGCCTGCAACAGAACAGCCCATTAGGGATCCTGTGGTCTGTCTGGGGTGGGGATGGTCAGAGCCCTCCGAAGGTTGAGAAGGTGCAAGAAACCAGATCCTCTGATCCTAGAGGCCAGAAATTCAATGAATTAGAATTTGAATGGGGTGGCTCCTTCATCGAAGTTGCAAAGGTACTAAAGACATGGGGTTAAACTGCATCCAGGACTTGGACCTTCTCTGGTGACTCAGACAGTAAAGAATCTCCCTGCAATGTAGGAGAAAGGGAAAGTGAAGTCGCTCAGTCATGTCCGACTCTTTGCAACCCCATGGACTGTAGCCCACCAGGCTCCTCTGTCCATGGGATTTTCCAGGCAAGAGTACTGGAGTGGGTTGCCATTTCCTTCTCCAGGGGATCTTCCCCACCCAGGGATCAAACCCAGGTCTCCTGCATTGTAGGCAGACGCTTTACCATCTGAGCCACCAGGGAAGTTAAGATAGGAATGTAAGAGACCCGGGTTCAACCCCTGGGTTGGGAAGATCCCCTGGAGAAGGGAATGGTTACCCACTCCAGTATTCTTGCCCGGAAAACCCCATGGATAGAGGAACCTGGTGGGCTACAATCCGTAGGGTTGTAAACAGTTGGACACAACTGAGCCACACACACACATGCGACTTGGAAAGAAGGGAACGCAGTGCTGAGCCTTCCAAAGCCCTGATTCCTACTGATGGTTTGAAGCAGTGTTTCAGTTTCATTCTTGACAAGTGTGGTGGAGTTCCATTTTAAATTCATTCTGCTTACATTTCTGATTGATTTCTGTTTGTCTAGAGGCTCTGAGATTTGCCAAGTCTCCGTGGATAAACTAGAGAAGGATTTAAGAAGAGGCAATTAAAGGGCTGGAGCCGGGTGGGGGGGGCGGGCGGGGGGGAATGGGGAGAGGGAGCAGGCAGGAGGGACATGGAGCCCCCCGCAGCTTTCTGAGAGGACGGCACCGTTACAGGAAGCGCTAGCAGAGCCGGCCACCAGAGGACTGGCTGGGGTGAAGCCCTGTTGGAGCCCCGGGATAGCCAGGCAGGGGTGAGACACAGACCAGGGTTTGGAACCAGGAAACCTGAATTTTGAATCTGAGTTCTGAAAGAGATTACCTCACTTGGTGACTTGGGTGAGGCCCCGAAATCCTCTCCATTCATAGGATCGAAACACTTGAATGCTACCTTTTGTACTTAGTGACCTCAGTTAGAGTCAGCCTCACCCCTCTGGGAGGGTCCGTGGTGACAAAGGCCTGAGGAGCGGGGCTGGACCCTGTAACCTACTGGTCCCAGCTGATGGCTGGAGTTGCAATCTGGTCAGGTGTGACCAGCCACCAGACTTGAGGCTGGTCTCAAATTGCCAAGCTGCACAACCAGATTCCCCCGGAGAACGTGAAAGGAAACCAGGGACCCAGCAATGTCCAGTTGTCTCTGGGCACTGTACATGGGAGGGTGGGTACCATGCCTAGCCATTTGCAAGATGAGGAAAGGGAGGGAGGAGGGAGAACATAAAAAAGCAAGAGACCCTCCCCCATCCCGACCCAGTTCCCAGTCCCCGCTTCCTGAGGCCCCCGGAACACTATTTCCTTTGCCTTGTTCCCCGAGATGCCCACACTCTTCCTATTTTCTGAACCCCCATGAGCCCAGTCCACCTGGAAGAGTGGCTGAGAGAACTGAAATGATGTATGGGGGTGACTTGGAGAGCTCAGACCTGGGTCCCTAGGCCTACTCGGAGTTGTGGGGTCCTTCACTTTCTGCTTCCAACACCCCAACTTGCTGACACTTATCTGCATCCGATTCAAGGATGCTCATCTCTCTTCCCGCTTGTCTTCCCCACCCCCACCCCACACTCCCAACAGCAGCCCCTCTGCGACCTGGCCTCTGCTCTCTGCAGCGCCTGGTAGCAGCTGGGACCTAACAGGGGCTTAGTGAATAAATAGCTGAGGACTGACTGACTGACTTTATTTTCTGGGGCTCCAAAACCATTGCAGATGGTGACTGCAGCCGTGAAATTAAAAGACGCTTGCTCCTTGGAAGAAAAGCTATAACAAAGCTAGACAGCATATTAAAAAGCAGAGACATTACTGACAAAGGTCCGTGTAGTCAAAGCTGTGTTTTTTCCAGTAGTCATGTATGGATGTGAGAGTTGAAAGCTCAGAAAGCTCAGAAAGCTGAGTGCCGAATAATTGATGATTTTGAACTGTGCTGCTGGAGAAGACTCTTGAGAGTCCCTTGGACAGCAAGGAGATCCAATCAGTCCATCCTCAAGAAAATCAACCCTGAATATTCATTGGAAGGACTGATGCTGAAGCTCCAATACTTTGGCCACCTCATGCGAAGAACTGGCTCATTGGAAAAGACCCTTATGCTGGAAAAGATTGAAGACAGGGGGAGAAGGGGACGACAGAGGATGAGATGGTTGAATGGCATCACCGACTTGATGGACATGAGTTTGAGTAAGCTCCAGGAGTTGGTGATGGCCAGGGAAGTCTGGCGTGCTACAGTCTATGGGGTTGCAAAAAGTCAGACACGACTGAGCAGTAGGGACATTCGCCCCCGGCCACCTAAGTTGCTGGAAACCGCAGGGTCTGCCTTGGCCCTTCCATCTCCCTCAAGCCCTGCACTCAGGCACAGAGCCCTGGCCTTGAACTTCTGCCTATTTCTGCCCCGGTCCTCTCCTGCAGGTTTCTACCACCCCACTGACTTCTCACCTGGCGGGTGCGACTGCTTCCTACACTCCACCCTCTACTCAGCTGCCCAGGAAATCCCAGACACCTTCACTTTTCAGGGCTGCCCAATCCTCTTAACTTTCAGATCACTCCGGGTAGAGAGCAGGCCTGTGCCCGCCCCTCTAGCCTTACCTTCACCGCTCCTGGGGTCTTCCTTTTGGCTTCAGCAGCGTGCAACTATTGGACCCTTAAAATGGCTCCCTGCTTTCTCCCGGGAAGGCTGTAGTCACTCTGCCTCTCCTGTCACCAAACTAGCTCTAACTCATTTTTTAAGACTCAGCTCAGTCATTTCCTCTTCTAGAAGGTTTAGGAGGCTTCTCCAGGTGGGATCAGGGCCCTCCACTGGGTTCCCAGAATCCCTTGTGCTTGGGTCTAACCAGAGCCCCTACCTGGCTGGGCCATCATTATTCCCTGATCTGAGGCTTCCCAAGACAGTGACAGACAGCCTGGTACTTCGAGCACCAGGAAAGTTTTGTGGGTATACATCTAGAAGCAGACCACCCAGGCTTAGTGTCTGCTGGGCTCTTTTTCAGCTGTGTGACTTTGGGCAAGCTGTTTAACCTCTGTAAGCCTCAATTTCTTTACCTACATGGTAGAAATAATTCTACTCAGATCACAGGCTTATAGGAAAAATGAAAGACTATGCATGTACAGCCCTTAGCATCCCATGCCTGGCTTGCGAGGATAGCTCCATGGATGCTATGGAGAATGTGAGCTGCTAATGGAACTGAGAAAAACATTTCTAAGACTGCTGGGGCAGAAGGTTTCAACACATCAGGGCTAACTCTGCTGTTCCAAGAAAGAATTAGAAAGTTCTTTGGAAAACAGCAGCAGCAGCAGCAGCAGCAACAAATCTTCCTTAAGTGTTCCTTCGAGGAAGTTGGGGGAGAGTTGCTGCAAAACCAGGCGTTCAGCACAAACTGATTGAAATTTTAAAGTGAAAATGGAAGTTTAAAGGAAAACACGGATCTTCCTTGGGGGCCGGTGGGGAGGACATGGGCCTGTTGATGGAGGGACCAATAATCAAAAAAAGGAAGGTAAAAGACAGAAAGTGTGCAGCTTCCCGGCAGCAGTGGTGGAGTTAGAGCCAAGACTGGGCTCCTAGGGAATAGATTCTGCCCCTCGGGGCGGTCGGCGCTTAGCCTGTCCAGGAACCTTGCTCTCCGGGATTTATCTAGGCGGCTCTATAAATTCTAGTCCTGGGAGAACCTGGCACAAGGCGCCCAGGGAACCTGGGCTGGGGTAGAAGACAGCAAGTAGACGTCTTTGCGATTGGCTACCCAGAAAGACTGCAGAGAGAGTAGCAGCAAGTCCTGAAGAACTGGGGACGGACTCGGTTGTCCCCACCCCTCTCCCCATGTCCCACCTCGAGAAATGCCAAGGGCAAAAGTGCGCGGACCCAGGGGTCAACCGGGGTGCGGGGTGTGCTCTAGGTACCTCTCAGCCTCCCGACTCAGACCTCAGTCTCCACCTCCTGGCAGTGGGTTCGCAGCCTGGTGGTTGGAAGAAGAGCTCCCGTAAGCCGCCCGAGCCCGCCCCTCCCGGGGGCCTCCCCCAGCGTTTGGTCAAGCCTCGGAGCCGGGACGTGAAGCAGCTGGCGCGGGAGCTGGGCCCCGGGCGCGAGCGGACTCGATAGCTGACGGTCCGCCGGGGCCGGCCGCGGAGTTCCCCCGCGGGGCCGACGCGCCGGGCGGGGACCGGGTCCGGGGCCCGGGCGCGGCAGCCGCGCCAGGAGGTCCGGGCGTGAGCGTGACCTCACGGGGAGGGGCCAGCGCGGCGGCCCTGGGCTTGGAGCCGAGCGCCGAGAGCGCAGCGCCGCCCGAGCCGAGCCGCGAGGAGCGCACGCCGCGGCCCCGATGGAGCGGTTCAAAGGTGAGGACGCGGGGTCCCGGGGCGGCGCGCCCCCAACCCCTTCCCACCCGCACGGCGCCGGAAAGCAGGGCCGAGGGTAGCGGGGGCCGTCACCGACTGCGCCTCGCGTTCCTCCGGGGCTCAGGTGAGCCAGGCTGGCTACCCCTGCCCAGCCCGGACCTGTGCCAATGATCTTTTGATCCTCCCAGGCGCGGAGGCCGGGGGGGTCGGCGTGACGAGGCGTCTCACCTGTTGGAGGGCTGGGGGTGCACATGGGGACCCACGTTCTAAGCCCCGGCCACCTCGGAAAGATGCCAGGGACCGAGGAGTTTCCGAGTGAGGTCGGAAGAGTGCGGGGCTGCTTGGGGGGCGAAAGGGCAGGTGGTCGGGGTTTCTGGAGCGGGCGCCAGTCAGACTGGAGGGCTTCTTGCAGACCCCGAATAAAAGCTTGCGAGGGGATGCCCTTGGGCGGTGGGGTGGGGTGGGGTCGGGTGGGCGCGCAGCTCGGCTCCCGGCTTGGTCGGGCCACCGCAATCGTGCGGGTGCTCCGGTAACTGCCTTATCCCCAGGCAGGGGCGGGGTGCCGGGATTCGGGGCCGAGTAGGGTGCCCGGCAGGTGGAGCGCGTCCCAGCCGAAAGGCTTAGCTCCGGCGCAGGAGAGCAAGTTTCAGAGTTGGCCTGGGCCCTGATATCTCGGCCAAACCCTCCTGGGCGGCTGGCCGGCCTGGGTTGTGCTGGTTGTGCCCTGCTCGCACCCGAGCTCAGACCCCACCCCCGGGGCTGGAGTCTAGAAGCCTCCGATGGCACATGGCACCTCTTTTGGAAAAGGTTAAGGCGCTGCCCCTTAATCGTGACGCTGTGGGGACCCCCCCACACACCTCCTTTCCTTTGGGGAAACTTCTTGCATTTTCCTGGTCTGTCTCTACCAAACCTGCAAAAGGAAATACTATTTCTATATTTATTTTCTCCTGGGAAAGAGTAATGAAAAATGCTCAGATTCCCAAGGAATCTCTCTCCCAGTGGTTTCTCATTTCTGAACTGACGTAAATTTTAGGGCTCAGCTTTGGTTCTCTAAACTAAGTTGGATCTTTAGATTTTTCTCATGTTTTTTTCTCATCTGGGTCAGCTGGTTACAGGTGAGGAAGGGTCTTTGCCAAGAGCACAGAAGACAGCTGGGGAGAGAGGGTTAAGTAAGCTGGCAACCTTCCTTTTTTTTTTTTTCCCCCTGTGAACCCTCCCTGGAGCCTCTCTCACATTTCTAACCGGGTTTTTTTTTTTTTTTTTTTTTGTCTCAAATTCTGCTGAGATCACGTCAGTTTTGTGCCTGGATGGCTGAATGTGTCCTTCTGTAGTCTCTGAACACTTGAGGCCACAGACCCTCTCCTAAAATGGCAGTTTGCTGCTCCCTGCCCCACTGGCCCCCTCCACTCTCTGGGAGGGACCCTCACAGGGAATTCGATTTTTGAGCTGTCTCTCTGAGGAAGCTTTCCAGCTCAGGAGTCTGCCCTTCCTGAATTGTGTCAGCTCCTGATGGAAGGTCCAAGTTGCAAGCTACTTTCTCAAATCGGTATGTTAATCCTTCTGAGTTTAGGGCAAATGATAACATTTTGGGTCATCTTTCCAAACACCCAGTGATTATCAGAAGGTTTTTGTCTTAATAGCTTTCGACTTGGCCCTTAACCTGAGTAAGTCTTCTTGGTTATCTTTTTCTCTTGGGAGTTTAAAATCCTCCCACCCTCAAAGATCCTTGAATGGTTTATGCCAGCTGAAGGAAATTTTAGTTGCCAGTTCAGAGTGTTTATGTTTTGGGTAACCCATGTGTCTGCCTCCTCATTTTGCAGTAAATCAAGCACAGCCAGTGATAAGGGAATACACTTGAGAATTATCTGGATTGCAGGGGGCTCATTTAGTGTTTGATTCTGGAGAAAATTCTCCAAGGTTCCCTAGTGAACGTTACTAATCTGTTTACTGCACCTTTCAGCTAAGGAATCTGGGAATTTCCCTGCCCCGCCTCGCTAGAGATTGTAGAAATCCCCATTCACTGAAAAAGCTGAGTTGTATGTTGAACAGTCACTGCATTGAAAGGTTGACCTGTGCAAAATTAAGTTTTGTTGTGGTTGTTCAGTTGTTAAGTCCTGTCCAACTCTTTGTGACCCCATGGACTGCAGCAGGCCAGGCTTCCCTGTCCTTCACTATATCCCAGAGTTTGCTCAAATTTATGTCCATTGCATCAGTGATGCCATCCAACCATCTCATCCTCTGTTGTGCCCTTCTCCTGTTGCCTTCAATCTTTCCCAACATCAGGGTCTTTTCCAATGAGTTGGCTCCTCGAATCCGGTGGCAAAAATGTTGGAGCTTCAGCATCAGTTCTTCCACTGAATACTCAGAGTTGATTTCCTGTAGGATTGATTGGATTGATCTCCTTGCGGTTTAAGGGACTCTCAAGAGTATTCTCCAGCGCCACAATTTGAAAGCATCAATTCTTTGGCGCTCAACCTTCTTCATGGTCTGACTCTCTCATCAGTACATGACTACTGGAAAAGCCATAGCTTTGACAATGTGGACCTTTGTCAGCAAAATGATGTCTTTGCTTTTTAATACATTGTCTAAATTTGACATAGCTTTTCTTCCAAGGAGTAAGTGTCTTAATTTCATGGTGGCAGTCACCATCTACAATGATTTTGGAGCCCAAGGAAATAAAATCTATCACTGCTTCCACTTTTCCCCTTCTATTTGCCATGAAGTGATGGGACAGGATACCATGATCTTAGTTTTTTGAATGTTGAGTTTTCAGCTGGCTTTTTCACTTTCCTCTTTCACCCTCATCAAGAGACTCTTTAGTTCCTCTTCACTTTGTGCCATTACAGTGGTATCATCTGCATATCTGAGGTTGTTATTTCTCCCAGCAATATTGATTCCAGCTTATAATTTATTCAGCTCTGTATTTCGCGTGATGTAATCTGCCTGTAAACAAACAGGGTCACAATATAAAGCCTTGTCGTACTTCTTTCCCAATATTGAACCAGTCAGTTGTTCCATGTAAGGTTCTAATGGTTGCTTTTTGACCCACATACAGGTTTCTCAGGAGACAGGTAAGGTAGTCTGGTATTCCCACCTCTTTAAGAGTTTTCTACAGTTTGTTGTGATCCATACAAGTCACAGGCTTTCATGTAGTCAATGAAACAGAAGTAGGCATTTTTCTGGAATTTGCATTCTCTGTGATCCAACGAATGTTGGCAATTTGATCTCTGGTTCCTTTGCCTTTTCTAAACCCACTTTGTACATCTGGAAGTTCTCATTTCACGTACTGCTGAACCCTGTCTTAAAGGATTTTGAGCATGACCTTACTAGCATGTGAAATGAGTGCACTTGTACAGTAGTTTGAACATTTTTTTGGCACTGCCCTTCTTTGGGATTGGAATGAAAACTGACCTTTTCTAGTCCTGTGGCCACTGCTAAGTTTTTCCAAATTTGCTGACCTATTGAATGGGGCACTTTAACAACATCATATTTTAGGATTTGAAATAGCTCAGCTGTAATTCCATTACCTCCACTAGCTTTGTTTGCAGTAATGCAAACAAAAAATCTCAAAAATGACAGAATGATCTTGGTTCATTTCCAAGGCAAACCATTCAGCATCACAGTAATCCAAGTCTGTGCTCTAATTACTGATACTGAAGAAGCTGAAGTTGACTGGTTCTATGAAGACCTACAAGACCTTCTAGAACTAACACCAGAAAAAGATGTCCTTTTCATCATAAGGGATTGGAATGCCAATGTAGAAAGTCAAGAGATACCTGGAGTAACAGGCAAGTTTGGCCTTGGAGTACAAAATGAAACAGGGCAAAGGCTAACAGAATTTTGTCAAGAGAACACACTGGTCATAGCAAACATCCTTTTCCAACAATATGAGAGATGACTCTGCACATGGACATCACAAAATGGTCAGTACCAAAGCCAGATTGATTATATTCTTTGCAGTAGAAGATGGAGAAGCTCTATACAGTGAGCAAAAACAAGACCTGGAGCTGACTGTGGCTCAGATCATCAGCTCCTTATTGCAAAATTTAGGCTTCAATTGAAGAAAGTAGAGAAAACCACTAGTCCATTCAGGTATGACTTAAATCCCTTATTATTGTACAGTAGAGGTAATGAATTGAGTCAAGGGATTAGACCTGATAGAGTACCTGAAGAACTATGGACAGAGGTTTATAACATTGTACAGGAGGCAGTGACCAAAACCATCCCAAAGAAAAAGAAATGCAAGAAGGCAAAGTGATCGTCTGAGGAGACTTTACAAATAGCTGAGGAAAGAAGAGAAGCAAGAGGCAGGGAGATAGGGAAAGATATACCCAACTGAATGCAGAGGTCCAGAGAATAGCAAGGAGAGAGAAGAAGGCCTTCTTAAATGAGCAGTGCAAGGAAGGAGAGGAAAACAATAGAATAGGAAAGACTAGGGATCTCTTCAAGGAAATTAGAGATACCAAGGGAACATTTCATGCAAAGATGGGCTCGATAAAGGACAGAAATGGTCTGGACCTAACAGAAGCAGAAGAGATCAAGAAGAGGTGGCAAGAATACACAGAAGAACCACACAGAAAGATCTTAATGACTGGGCTAGCCATGATGGTTTGGTCACTCACCTAGAGCCAGACATCCTGGAGTGTGAAGTCAAATGGGCCTTAGGAAGCATCACTGCAAACAAAGTAAAATTAAGTATGTTGGTCTCAATCTTCCATTGACCAGTGCAACCTCTAGTATCTGAATCTCCTCTTGCCTGTCAGAGATTGAGGACCTTTTTCTTTTAAAGGTAAGATTGAATAATTATGAAATAACTAGGCACATGGTGGTTTTAACAGCAAAATTAAATCTAAGTGCAAGATGTACTTGGAGTCTCAGAACGTTTGTAAAAATTGTAAAGAATTGTTTGTGATACCTTTAAGAATAGGTAAACTGCCTCATCACCATCTCCAGAATCTCAAAATGTTTTCTCTCATTTGTAAATCTCACAAATCAGTCAGTACAGGAGAAACTGTTTTCCATATTCCCCAGTCTGCATATTACATATTGTGCATCTCCAAAGCTAGCCTATCATTTTTAGGCTCTGGGCTGATTTTCCATTGTTTCTTAAGATGTAAAGAGATGTCTGGAGGTAAAGAGTCTTTGGAATATCACCCAGTATGTAATGCAATAAAACTTCCAGGCTTTCTCCTCATCCTTACTAAGCCATTCCACTAGACAGCCACGGTTCTTCTAAACAAAACCAAGGTGGTAAAGGAGGAAGTATGTGGGGGTGTCTTCCCCAGAGTGGTGGAGCTTTTATAAGAGTTGTCCTAGAAAGTGATGATAGAATTGCTGTATTTCGCATGTGAATTTTTTTGGTATTGTCTAAGCTGTGCTAAATCCTATGGGGTACTTTGAGATGGTTCCTGTCCTTGGGTGTTTACATATTTATGAATCTCATAAGAGCATCCTTGTGTCCCTGTGGATGAGCCCATTGGCTGAACTCGCACCATGTGGTCAGGGATTCTGGTTCCTACTGCTCTTCCAGCTGGTGAGTGTGTCCAGGGCCAAATGTGACTGACCTACTATCTGTGGATTGCACTTGGAAGTCCATGCCAAAGCTTCCTGAAATTGCGTCACACTTGGAGCCATACAGGCACAGTTGAGATAGTTACTTTAATTTGGATCCCAGTAATTGGTCAAAAGTGTATCATCCCTTTCCTGTGTTCTTTCGTTTCTGAGTCAGATCACCTGATTGCCAGGAGAGGGCACTTAATTCTTGGGCACTGGAAGATAGAGATGAGCTGTGAAGAGTCAAGCCAGTAAAAATACTTGAAAGCTTATGTGGGAATCATGTGATCTGTGGCCAGGGAAGATCTGAAAAAGGAAAACTAATTAAAAGGGATGAACAGATTGATAGTATTTGTTTCACCTTCGGAAGCGTCATCTGAATTTGTTGTGCTTCCTTGTCGAGGAGCTCAGGTTTTTCCAGTTGAATTTCTACTTAAGGCAGAGGGTCGTAACTTTAAACACATGTAGGAGATATTCAGGGAGCTTTAAAAATATGACCCCCATCCAAGACATTCTGGGAGAAGGAAGTGGCAACCCACTCCAGTATTCTTGCCTGGAAAATGCCATGGACAGATGAACCTGGTGGGCTACAGTCCATGGGATTGCAGAGTCAGACACAACTGAATGTGCGTGTGCGTGTGCGTGTACGTGTGCACACACATGACATTCTGATTTAATTGGTTTAAGGGTTCAGCTTAGGTGGTGTGTTTTTTAAAGCTCTGGGTGATTCTAAGGTGTAGCCAATGATGCGAGCCTTTGAAAAAAAAGTATGTAACACTTTCCTCACCTAGAAAATTAAGAGCAAGTGTGGAGTGAAACAGATACCTCTTCCATACTTACATGGTATGGTTTAACCAAATCTTGTGATGGTGCAGAAATCTAACATAATTGCTTGAAGCTTTTAAAGGCTTTAAAAGGCTGTGGGAAAGCTACTGAAGAACAATCTCCGATGTGATGCTTCCGAATCCTAAGCTCGGGGTTTGCTGATGGTCGTACTTGACCTTGAACCCTGCTGACTTTGAAGCTCTTTGTGTGGGAGCCCTCGATGCTTTGGCAATGAAGTGGTCTGAAACAAATCCTGAGAGGTCACCTTTGGTGCTGAAAGGCCAGGAGGGGTGGGGGGAATTCTGCTCTGGGCCCCTGCCCTTTTCAGAAGGGGCGAGAGCTCTCGGAACTGGGCTGGTTCCAAGCCCCATTAAAGGGCAGGAGGGGCCAAGGAGCTTCAAAGCTGAGGAAGCTGTGCCAGCTTTCTTCCAAATCCCTTTAATGATGGGAAGCGTTTCTCTCAAGACTTCTGTCATCCAGAGATGGGAGACTTTCCCCAAGCTGAGGGAAGATGGCACTTCTTCCCAGAGCCTAGGCAGAAATGGGAGGGGAGAACAGTCAGGGTGCAAGGAAGAGGCAGCTCTTTGGGAACCGGGAGCCCCACGGGTTCTGCTTGGTCGGGTGAGTCACGTCCCAGGCCTCAGTATCCCCTTCTAGGAAACAGTCTCCAGCGTCTGTCCAGCGGTTTTCCCGAGCACCCTTCAGCGCCACTGGCTCTGTGGTCGCTGAGGAATCTCTGGAGGGTGAATGTGTCCTGGGTAGGGGGGCAGTGAGAGAGGGAATGTGGGCAGCCCAGTAAACGTCAGTTGAGGATTGTGATTCTTATAAATAAAACCAATTTCCTGTTGAGAGTGGAGCACTGCAGCCTTGGTGGGAAAGAGGATGCCATCAGCTGTGCAAGGAATTTGTGGCTCAAGGACTTTTGTGTGAACGTGCCTCCGAAGCCCGAAGCCTCTCTAAAACGTGGGATTATTCGCTCCCATTTGAGAGACAGGTCCACTGAGATGAAAGAGATTAACTCAGAAAGTCAGAACCCAGATAAGAGATCCCCAAGAAATGAGCTTCTAATGGGTAGAGTCCTGTTCTAATAACAGCAAGGGCTTATTGAGAAAGAAGTGCTCAGAACAATTTCAGGCTCTTTCCTTATCAGTGTCCTTCTAGTCAGGAAACTATTAAGCCACTCAGTGAAACTTGTTTGTTTCAGTCTTTAGGCCCACGTGCCGCCCCTTCCAGGAAGCCTTCCCTGAGTTGCTGTGTTCCCTCACTATTTTAGGTACAGCACATCCCAAGTGCTCAGAAACTATTTGTTGAATTCAAGTCACATTGTCTTATCATTATATGCCTCTATGTCTGTCTGCCCTGAAACCCGTTCAAAACTCGGATGTTTCTCTCCTCCAGGGATGGCTCCCTCTCAGCCCTAGTGCACTGCCGGGTGACATAGGAAGTGTCTGGGACATGATGGGGGAATGAGCGAAGGAATGAATTCCAGGCAACAGGAGCCCTGGGCACCAAGGAAAATGAGGCATGGTCTCAAAGCCAGATTCTAGACGTGGAGATTGCAGACCCACAGCGGCCGCCCTTGGCTTTCTCGACTTGAGCCTGTTTCTGTCTGTTCCAGCACAGGGGTGTTGCTGTCTGGTGGTGCAGAGAAGGATGCTGCAGGTTTCTGCTTGTGAGTATGAGCCTGCCTGTGCCCCCTGCAGCAGCTCACCCAGCCTCCAGGGCTCCCGAGGGCACAGACCTGGCTCTGCCCATGCTCTGGACCGATTTCTGAGGGATGTTTTGGAGCTGGGCACAGGCCTGGGCACTCCGGGGCTTAGGGGTCTAATCTGGCCTTGGCCACTAACTCTGTGCGACCTTGGGCAAGTCAATTAATCCCTCTTGGCCTTGCTTCCTCATCTGTACGAATGAGGATAAAGACTAACTGCTGCTTAGTGGAATAACTTGTAAGAGCTGCTGTGCTGTACTTGTAAGGGGCAATTTTATATTAATTCAGGGAAGCAGATACCCGGAAACCTCTGACATGGTTTTGACCCCTCCAGTTCCTGCCTTCTTCAGGGGGCTGGGTGGTCCTCACAGTTAATTTGGTACCAGCTGTGCCCCTCATGCTTCTGGAAGCTCTGAGCTGGGGATGCTTAGTCTGTTCCCAGGCAGCCTAGGTTCTCAGAGCAGCTATGTAATTCCCTTGAGATCAGCTGGAAGGGCAAAGAATTCCTCTGCTGTCTCACTAAGTTTATATAGGATAGGCCCTTGCATTCTAACAAGAACTTCAAGCTCTTTACTAATTTTCTGTTGCTTGACTCTCACCTTCTCCCTGAAAGTGAAAGTCACTCAGTGGTGTCCAACTCTTCGTGACCCCATGGACTGTAGCCCGCCAGGCTCCTCTGTCCATGGAATTCTCCAGGCAAGAGTACTGGAGTGGGTTGCCATGCCCTCCTCCAGGGGATCATCCTGACCCAGGATCGAACCTGCATCTCCCAAATTGCTGCAGGCAGATTCTTTACCATCTGAACCACCAGGGAAGCCCTTGGTCTCAAACTAATGAAAAGCTCCACTGAAAGGGAGGAGTAAGGAGAATGCACAGAGAAAGTCAGGAACATGCATTGCATTACCCTGGACACACTGTGCTGGTTATAAACCAGATGAGCCCAGCATATTCTCATAGCCCGTCTCTCTGTGGACCTTAAATATCTGCCAGGGAGGGCAAGGAGGAAGTTGTGCTGACAGCAACAGAAGCCCTGCCCTGTTTTTTCCCTAAACAGATCCCTGAGTTCTCCTCTTACTTCCTTGAGCCCCTCTCAGGGACTTCAAAGATAGCAGCAGGCCTATTGAGTGTGGTCAGGTCGGTCCCAGCATATTGCAGATTGACTGCCTGCTCCTGATTCAGTGGGGGAAGGATGGTTAGCTGTCAGCTCTAAGAGAGCAACCTTCTGCTCCCAGGAGGAATCTGAGCGGGGCCATGTGCATTCCTGCTCCTAGAGGTGGCTTTCCCAACGAGAGTGACCAACTGTCCCAGTTTACCCAGGATTTTCCTGGTTTTGCCACTGAAAGTGCCACGTCCCAGGAAATCTCTCAGTCTCAGACAGACTGGAATTGGTAGGTCAAGTCACCTTGTTCCCAAGCCTCAGCTTTATTAAAAGGCTAAATCAAATGTGGTTGCTGCTGCTGCTGCTAAGTCGCTTCAGTCGTGTCTCTGTGCAACCCCATAGACGGCAGCCCACCAGGCTCCCCCGTCCCTGGGATTCTCCAGGCAAGAACACTGGAGTGGGTTGCCGTTTCCTTCTCCAATGCATGAAAGTGAAAAGTGAAAGGGAAGTTGCTCAGTCGTGTCCGGCTCTTAGCGACCCCATGGACTGCAGCCTACCAGGCTCCTCCATCCATGGGATTTTCCAGGCAAGAGTATTGGAATGGGTTGCCATTGCCTTCTCTGAAATCAAATGTGGTTACTCCACAGCAAAGATTAACGGAGCCAGTTATTTCGTCTCTTTGACAAGAAAGCAAAAGCCCAGAGCTTAAAAACCAGCACTTTGTAACTTAGTTTATAGCTGCATGATACCACCAGTGTCCTAAGAAAGAGAAGCCAGACTTGAAAAGCCTACACACTGTGTGATTCCATTTGTGTGACTTTCTGGAAAAGGCCAAACTGTCCAAAAGAAAAACAGGTCAGTAGTTGCTAGGGCTGGGACAAAGGCTTCACCACAAAGGGGCTTGAAGGAAATTTCTAAAATGATAGAAATCTTCATTTCTTGAATCTGTTGGTTATGTAGTTCTAGAACTGTGCAGTCAACAGGGCAGTTTTGTTTTCGCCCTTCGTGTAAATTATACCTCCAGAAAGCTGACTTTAAAACAAACCCTAGCCATTTATGACACTGTGGTATAAGATGAAGAATCCATTGAGCGTGTGGTTGGCCATCATGGGTTGTAAATAGAATCTGAGGTCTTGGTGTGATCATGCCTGCAGCCATCTGGAGGTGCAGGAGAAGGTGAAGAATTCTGGTACAAAACAAATGACTACTTGATGGTAACTTACATGCAAGAGACTTATCTGTGAAGCACAACCAGGGTGATGGTGGAAGCTCTTCTTCTATTGAGAGAAAAGGAAAAGCTGATCTTCTAAAACCCAGGCAACAGATGTGCCCAGGAAGGTCATGGAATACTGAAGCCTTCGCCCTGGGTTCCTACCCTGGGAACTCTTCTGCTACACACATATGGCTCTAATGTATTAACTTTGGCAGCCTTTCTGCTGCAAGTTTGTTTTTTTTCACCAGTGAAGTTATTGAATTGGAATTGAGTACCCAAGTCTGCACCATAGTTATTTCCTGGCCAACGTTTTGTTTTTGGCAGTCCTGCATGTCTATGCTAGATAGGATTGATTCTGAGGAGGGAGAATGCATGATTTAGCAAAATAACGCACCTAGCCTTATGCGAGGTAAGGGCTAACCCCTTGTTGGAAACAAGACGTCTTGTTCCCGACAAGACTTAGCAACTGAACAACAACAACAACTCTTGTTTCCAAGCAGGGAAAAACCTTGTGATGCACAACCAGCACTAGTCCTTGCTCGCCAGCCCAGGAGGTGGGATATGGAATCCCACAAAAATAAGGAAGTATTAATCTAGTGGTCCTAATGGAATCTGAGGAGCTTCGTGGTTCCCCATTTCTTAAAAACTCAAACCCCAAGTCGAATTGGCTTGTTACTCAGGTGAACGGTGTCTGGCTCTATGACCCCGGTAGCTGACTCTGTGTCTTCTCCTTTTTGTTAAGTACAGCGGGTTGGAAGGCTGTAGAACCTTCATCCGTGAGGACTGTGTGGGCCCAGATGACTTTGAACCATGAATTACGCTGTAGAATTTCACACACGCAACTCTTCTTAATCATGCGTGTGTCTAGGATGCTAATTACCCACAGAGGCTGTTCCACCTGTTCTTGGGGGTATTTAGGAAGAATTCCTGAATAATAAACAGAATAATAATCGAATAATTGCAGTCCTTAGTCCTAATGGTCTCAACTATGTTGGAGGACATCAACGAGGGTGGGAAAGAGGCAGGAAATACTTGTTGTGCATATTTGCAGTGAATCTTCCCTGACACATTGCCAGGCTTGGCTTGTGGCGAGCTTTGGGGCTGCCCAAGGGCCCACTTCTAAGTTGAGTGCAAACATGAGTATTAATCTGAGTTCTGCAGAGAAACTGGGAGTGCAAAGGTGGGGAAATTCCAGATACTTCCTTACCTGAACTGCAAAGTGTTACCACCGTCTCCCTGGGCTACCTTGGCATGCTGGCATTTTTGGGGGGGTTCTGTCCTGGCCTTTCTCTTAGACCAACAAATGGGAGTCCTGCCACTTCCTCCCATCCTCCATGCCCCCCTTTCCTCTCTCCCAGTTTTTACACAACAGGATTTATTCATGTTAACTGTATTCAAGTCCCCAGATGGGGGAGAAAAAAGATTGTGTTGAATGAGCTTATTGTTTGGAGACTTCACTGACTTCTTTTATTTAATACCCAAAGTCCTTGAACATATTGAGCTGATTTACTAAAATTCAAATACAGGCCTTTAGGAAGGAACTCGGAGGGTGCTGGGTGTCCCTCGTAGCAAGGCTGGGACCTATTGGGTGGAGGGTTTGCCAGGGACATCCTGTCTTCATCTTCATGCTCTTGGGTCTCCTTGAGGGCAGATATTCCCATTTATAATCCCAGATTTCTTATGAGCCTGAGATGATCACCACCATACTGCCCTTTGCATTGTTGAACCTTTTGTGGTATCCCCTTCTAGCCCTTTTTTTTTTGACACAGTGAAGGTGGGTACCACCACTAGGTACTTCCATCAGCAGAGCCATACAACTGCCCCCGCCTCCCCACCCCCCTCCCCGCAACCACGGCTTCTGCTGGACAGTTTCCTGCGCCAGTGGAATGAAATAAAGGGTGGTGATGTGGCAGAGCTTGGACCTATGGCTTAAATGCCTGATGCAGTGCAGCTGGTCCATGACAGTCAGGGCAGAGTTGGATGGTGTGTCTTTCGGCATGTTTTGGATATGGGGTCTCTGTGAGGAATTTTGCTGGAGCTGTGGCTGAGGGTCATGGTGTGTCTGACAGTCCAGTGCGGTTGCCTAGGTTCAGTGATAGTGGGGTGTCTGGAGCCCTTGAGAGTTTCCTGAGAGTCCTGCGGGTACCAGAACTGGGCTGAGACTCGTGTCTCACTGGAGACAGTGAAAGTCTTTCCCTGGTCCCAGTCAGTAACATCCCAGATGCCCTGAAAGTTAAGACTGTGGCCAAGCAGCTTGGTTTGTGGATAACACCATCACAGGCAAGTGTGAGTGCCTCTTTGGTACTGCAGGACCCCTCCTGGGTGCACACAGCCTCACAGCTGCTCCTGTACATTCTCTTCCCTGCTCCCTCTATTTTCAACCTTCTCTTCCCTGCTCCCTCTATTTTCTCTCCATCACCCCCCCTTCTCTTCTTTCATTCTTTTATTCTCTTCCTTTTGACTTTTTCATTTTTTTTTTTCCTCTATGAGTTCTGTTAGGGTCTCCTGTATCTTTAGAAAAGGGACCTTCCCCATGAGCCTAAGGTCAGAAAGCCCCAGAAAGAGAGCTTTGCCTTGGCCCCAGGTCTCTACTCTCATTTCTAGCAGCCAAGGCTTGAATCCCAGGCGTCACTGGGGGTGGAGGGGGGAGCTGATGACCTCAGAGGCAGGATGGGAAGTGGGGCACGCTCCCAGCCCATCAAGGAGCATCTCATTCCTTCTAGGAAGAGGAGGCCTGAGTGAAATCTGTTCCGTGCAGTCCCTAAATGCTTCATCAGGCCCTAGAGAGTGTTGCTGCACACTGTCTGCTGCAGAGAAGGCCCCCTTTCCCAACCCTCATGGTCCAGGCACTTGCTAACCCATCCCACCTGACCTGGTGCAGGTTAATGTGACTGGTCACAGAGACTAGGATTCCCGGGAGAGTTCTCACCCTCTCTCTGTGGGTCCTTAAACAGCCCCATGACCTGTGAACCTTCAAGGGGTGGAAGAAACAGTCTCAGCCCTGGGTGGGGCTCCTCCCACTGCCATCCCAGGCTCCCTGAAAATGAACATCAGAGGATGGCCTGGCATCCGCACAGGGAGAGCATGGGAACATCACCACAGTTTGGATAAACGTTCCAAACATGAAGGCTCAGCATTGAACTAAAATAATTTTTTCCCATTGACCTCCTGGCTTCCCCGTGGGCAAGCATCCATCTCCCGCCCATCTGATGCTGGTTTGGTGTATGTAATTGTAAACAGTTCAGGCTGGGAGCGAATCTCCGAGAGGAGTTATGGGATCCAGGTGTCACTCCCGGCTGGCCACGCACTGATTCCCTCGAGAGTGGGGAAGGTCGTCTTGTTCTCCAAGAGAGAATTGAGTCTGTTGCTTTTGAGGTCAAATCCTCTGGAAGCAAGACTCCCTCCCATGCCTTCACCCCCCAGGTTTCCACTCAGGCTGGGGGAGGGGCTCTTTCATAAGTGAGTGGGGTTTCTACTCGCCTGACCCTGAGGTGAGGGCCCCAAGTCTGCAGAGAGGCAGTGATGTGTTGCTGTGGATGAGAGGAGCAGAGAGAGAGGCCCGCATTCTGTGTGTGAGAACTGGGGCCCCACTAACCAGGGCAAGTTTCAGGTCAGTTTCAGCCTTGTTTCTCAAGTGCAGCTGCACTCCTGATGCAGGCTTGGCAACTGGCAGGCGGGAGCCTCTTGTTCTAAGCAGGAGGCCTCTAAAGTGTGTGTAGGCGGCTTTGGGCACTTGGTTACCTCCCTGGCCCTAGAAGTACAATTGGAAGTCAGAGCAGGGGTTGTGTTAGAGAACACCTTAGGTCTGTTGGAGAATGTGGGGGAGCACTGATGTTGGGGATCTGGCTTCCCCCCTCTTTGCACCCTTGCAGCTCTTAACATACCTATCAGCTGGGGAAAGAAGCTGATAAGCTCTTTCATTTCACTGGCATCAGGCATGATTTGGTTGTGTGTGTGTGTGTGTCTTGGGGAAGAGATGTCAGATGATCAGCCCCATTTTCTTGAAATTTCCTAAAGCTATTTACCTAATGCCTTTAAAGTGGAGAAGGAAATGGCAACCCACTCCAGTACTCTTGCCTGGAAAATTCCATGGATGGAGGAGCTGGTAGGCTATAGTCCATGGGGTCGCAAAGAGTTGGACATGACTGAGCGACTTCCCTTTCACTTTTCACTTTCATGCATTGGAGAAGGAAATGGCAACCCACTCCAGTGTTCTTGCCTGGAGAATCCCAGGGAAGGAGGAGATGGTGGGCTGCCATCTATGGGTCACACAGACTCGGACATGACTGAAGCGACTTAGCAGCAGTAGCAGCAATGCCTTTAAAGAATAAGATTGATGTCCTACAACAAGATTTATTTTTCTGTCCGCGCCCCACCCCGCCCCGGGAGGCTGAGACAGGTTGGAAGAAATAGAGAGTGCAAAGAGGATGTGTTCTGCTGGGTAGAGTAACGTCCAGATGCCACGCTTATCTGACGCTCACTCAGCCTTGACACCTTGACCCCTCCCCCGCCCCTGGGCTTTAACCCCTCCCTGAATCTTGCACAGCTTTCCTCTGTGTCTTCATCTATGCTTATGGATTTCTTCTCTGGCTGGAAATAATAAGACCAGTCAAACTGCTTGGAGCGAGCTATTGTCTACAAATGGCTTTTTCTCCTCGCCTTAAAACATCACCATTACTGGGTGTAAAAATGGTTTAGCTTCAGGAGGAAACAGCTGGCTGGCAGAGATCCTGGTGGGGTCCTGGGTGAGATTCTGTTGTGTCACTAATGACTTTCTTTGGTACATTTCCGGCGCAAGCACAGTTGGCAGTTAGGGAATTCTGTGGTTGAGAACTTTTGTCAAGGCAAGAGCCGCAGCTGGAGCAGCTTCTGGCTGTGGCCAGGAAGGGAAGTTTTCATTGCATTCAGGATAATCTAGACCTGTCCAATGGGTGTCTCTTAGCGACCTTGGTAGCTTAACTTGAATGCTAATGGACCTTTTCCTTCTAGAATATTATGTCTCTGGGTTTCTCTTAGACTTCAACACCTTGGTAGCTAAGGTGAGCCCAGATTTCTTAGGGTCCCTGACCCATGCCCTCTTTCTTGAATGCAGGCAGTATCTAAAGCAACTCTATGAGTACAGTGGGAAGATGTGTGCTGCTGGAAAAAGTCCGAGCTCCTTCTGCAATAGGCCATGCCTATTTGTGCAGTTCCTGTGGCTATTTCTCACCTTGTTCTATATCTCAGCCATTCTGGATTCCTTGTGCTTTCCCAAACTGGACCTTGGCAAATGCTGTTCCTCTGACCTGGAATGTTCTCCCCTCAAGACTGCCAGCCAGGCTTATCTGTAAGGGTCACTCAGCCTGGACCTTGACCCCGACCCCCTGAAGCCTTTAACCCCTTACTGCACCTTACATGACCCACCATGGTCATCAGGTCCATATTACAGTTGGTGGAAAGTCTGTGTGCCCAGGAGACTGAAAGATCAAAGGTCGAAAGCCATTATTCCTCTTTGTGTCCACAGCACCTAGCTGCATGGGTGATGTATTGTCAGTGCTCATGTATGGGATTGTATGATTGAGAAATGGTTGTCGTCCTCAAGTTTTCTAAGTTTGATTGCGTCAAAGTGAAGGCCTTCTGGTCATTAGTGGGCATCCTAATAAAGGTAATAGGCAGATGAAAGAAAAGAGAAAGATATTTACAATCTAAAAGCTTCAGGGGGTTAACAGTTAGAATATACAAGGAACTGATGCACATCAGCCAGAAAAAGGCAGAAATCTCAGCAGAAAAGAAGCTGAATAAAGGGTGTGAATGGGAGTTTACAGGTGATGGAGCCTCCAAAATGTTAATGAGCACCTGAAGAAATGCTCATTCGGCCTCCTTTACTTATCAGAGCCAAACCAGCCAGAACAGCCACCCAGGAGGCTGGAGGAAGTGAGGAACTGCAGGAGGCCGAGAGTTCTCAGAACACTCAGAACTTTCTGCATGGGCCCACTCTAGGCAGGGTTGAAGATGACCTTTGCAGCGTTATCTGCCGTGGTGAAGAGCAGGAAGTGGTCTTGGTGTCTGGGTGAATGATGATGGTGGATGTACGTTTTAGAAAATTAAGCAGCAATGGAAGCAATGAATTAGATGTCCATCCAGAAAAATAGAGGGCTCTTTAAGGCAGAGTGCTGGCAGGGAGGTAAGAAGCAGAATGGCACACTTGACAATTGGAGCCTTTCAGGCCATTAAGAATTCATAGAGCAGTACATGGAGCAGGAACACATACAAACAGAACAGTACACGGTATGGGGTTGGCCCAAATGTTTGCTCACATTTTTCTGTAAGATGGGCTGGAAAAACCCAAATGAACTTTTTGGCCAACCCAACAGACCATCATCTCTGTTGGGTGGTGGGTAATGGGATACGGGGATGCAGGGACATTGTTAAGAGTTTGCTTGTCATCTGCTGTTGATGCCAGAATTGGCACAGTGATGACAACAGCCAGGAGTGCAAGCAATGTGCTACGGAGAGGTGGAGGGGGTGGGTACTCGTCTCACCGCCATGCGGAAGAGTTAACGGGAGGCCATTTCTTTCTTATTAATTGCTGTGCTGTCCGAGACTTTGTGCTCGTGAGGTTGTGATAACAGATAACCTTTACAATACACACCAAAGACCTGTAGCAGTGATTAGCTGCCTATATGGTCATGAGGGAAGGGGATGCTTATAACCCTGTCTCAGATAAGCCTGGGATGGTAGAGCTGGCTTTTAATTTTTCATTCCCACCTCCAGCCACTCTGAACACCTGGAGTCATCTTTGGGTTCAGATTGCTAATAAGTACATACAGGTCACAGCCTAGAGCTGATGTCCACAGGTTTACCAGATTGACTCTCGAAGGCATTAGAATTGGATTTTTTCCAGCATGTGGTTTATTGGACACAAAGTTGCTAGACTCTGTACAGCAGTTCATTTTTGCTTCTGTCTATGAAGGAGATGGGAATATTCACTCAAAATCTGTGCATTCAGATGAGAGCAATTGCTTCTTCCACAACAGGTCTGGGGTCTCCTTGATCTGGACAAAGTTGGCCCTGAAATTTTTTGTTCCATCTCTATATCTACTTGAAATAGACCTATTTGTCTTTTAAGTCTTTTTGAGAGCCAGAGATGTGTGTAGTAAAGAGCCATTTGGACCAGGGACGTGGTAGTTGAGTTGCTAAGTTGTCCAACTCTTGTGGCCCTGTGGACTGTAGCCCACCAGGCTCCTCTGTCCATGGAACTTCCCAGGCAAGAATACTGAGGGGGTTGCCATTTCCTTCTCCAGGGGATCTTCCAAACCCAGGGATTGAACCCCGGTCTCCTGTATTGCAGGCAGATTCTTTACTGACTGAGCTTGGACCAGGGAGACCACTGCCCAATCTGCTCTGCCCAAGGTGTGCTCTGCAAGGCTGCCTGGGCCCAGGAGGCAGAACCTGGAGCTGCCCAGGGTCTCGTGAGTGTGGGCAGAACTGACTCTTTTGGCTGTGGCTCAGTTGGGGAAGAGGGGGAAGCAAATTCAACTATGTGTAAAAGCTAACAACCAAGGCTTCAGGTTTTCAGACAAGGGACAAATCCCTGATTTGGGCTCTGCTCGTTCGATTGCTTTCCCATCTTTCTCTTCTCTTCCCATTCTTTCTCTTGCACTGATGTCTTTTTTCTAACTGTTCTTCATCTGACCTTCCATTTATTGACCAAGTTCAGCTGTCACCTGCTGCAACCACCCCAGTCTCTAGACCTGCATTGCTTGTTCCTGGGTTCACTGGAATGTGTGTGCCTCAGGGATGGAACAATGCAGATCATTATTTCTGTTCTTTCAAGTTCAAGCATCAGCCCCAGGGTCTGAGCTTCCTTGGTGGCTCAGTGGCAAAGAATCCGCCTGCCAGTACAGGAGACTCAGGAGACACGAATTCGATCCCTACATCAGGAAGATCCTCTGGAGAAGGAAATGGGAACTCACTGCAGTATTCTTGCCTGGAAAATTTTATGGCGAGAAGAGCTTAGTGGGCTACAGTCTGTGGGGTTGCAAAGAGTTGAACATGACTGGACACACACACACAACGGGCGAATTTCCAGGTGTTCACACTGTGGGCATTTTTTGAGCTTCATCGTGTGTCAGACGTCATCGGGATGTTGAGATCAAGGTGGACACAGTATTAACGAGGCCCCTGTCCTAATGGAGCTTACATCCTAGAGGAAGGAAGCAGACCAGAAGCAAGCAAGCAGTTCTAAAAAACGGTACTTTCAGGACGTCCCTGGTGGTTCAGTGGATAAGACTCCATGCTTCCACTGCAGGGGGAATGGGTTTGATCCCTGGTTGAGGAACTAAGACCCCACATGCTGCATAGCAGAGCAAAAAAAAAAAAAGGATACTTTCAAATAGTAGTAACATGAAAAACAGGATGTTGTGGAAGTAATTGGCAGGGGGGAGGGAGTGGTCCCAATATCAGTCAGGGTGATCATAGAGAATCTGTCTGAGATGACATTTGGCTTGAGATCTAAATGAGGGGGAAGCTGCTATGTGGAGAAGAAGGTTGGGAGTTCCAGTCAGAGAGAAGAGCAGGTGCAAAGGTCCTGAGGTCATCAAGACCTTGTATGATATGGATTTAGGGGATGGGGCCTGGGAGCAGATCATCAGCAAAGGGATCGTGGAGAGGGATGAGGTTGAAGAGCCTGCAGCTTGGGTTGTATTCTGAGAACGTTCCAAATTTAGCTTCCCAGTCACCCACTGCCTCTTACAAATGGGTAGGTTACCACTAGTCTTCTATTCCACAGCAAAAATCCAAGCACATCCTAAAGGAATATTCTTCATACTTCTCTGAAGAGATTGAGGTGCTACAGACCTATTCCAGTTTTCCACACTTCACTAAAGGGAGTTCTGAGGGGGAGATTGGGCACAGAGAAAGCCCCCAGGTACACAGCTCGTTGGTAGCAGGTATAGGCCAGGTGCCTGAGGTTCACGATTGGCGATCTCGCATCCTTCCCACCAGGCAAAGCCACGGAAGGAAAGCAGCTGTTTGATCTCCATTTGAGCCAACATCTCTGTATTGCTTCTCCCTCTAAGAGGCCTTGAATGCTTTATTTCTGCCCTGTGCCAATTGCAGCGAATATAATCATGGTTGAAAGTGTCACGTTTATGCTGACCTGGTTCGTATTCAGCTTGCACACTTGCAGTGCCGAGCAGTTACTTGCCCTCTCTGAGCCCTCTTTTCTTTATCTGAAAGCGACTGATTACCCTCTTCCTTAGAGGTTTGTAAGAACTGAGTGAAATCTTGTACTTCTCCGTAGGTACAGCACATGGTCAGAGCCCCACAATGCTAATTATAGGTGGTGGGTGGTGGTGGAACAAGATACTGGGTTGCATTTGCCATGGGTCTTGCATGTTTATTTCTGATGCCTGAAGCCTCTGCTTTCAGTAGTGCAACCATTAGTATTGGGGAGGAGCAAGCTGATTCTTGTAGACGAGCCATTTCCTGTTTCTGAACCCACTGATATAAGAACATTGTGCCTTGTTACTCCTGTCACCCCAGCCTCAATTTTTTTGTTGTTCGGTCACTAAGTCATGTCCAACTCTGCAACCCCATCTATAATAATTACCACTCTACTCCCTTCCCAGGCTTGTTGGGAAGTCGAATGAAAAGCATGCATGAGAGTGTCCTGAATCTAAAAAACACTGAACATATATGAAAGGTGATTTTTTTTTCAGTACTAGACTGGGAATTGCATAACAGGCAAAGGGAACTCCTTGGCGCTTCCTTAGGCATTGCTAGTTGTGCCTGACTAGTTCTCAACCCTAGCCAAACGATGGGTTTTCTTGGTCATGGTGGGAACGTGTAAGAGCTGAGGACGTTCATGTCAGTCCTGTAGGCAATAGACCCTTCTGTGCTGAGAGGCATCTATGAGATGAGGAGGGTGACAAGCCCTCTGCAGTCATGGGGGACTGGTGTCCGCATAGCTTGAATACCAGTTGCAACCCCATGAGAACATTTGCTCAGAGACACTCATCCCAGATTGCTGCTCGTTGGCCTGGCAACGGGGTCCTGCTGGGCCCAGGGAGCCTCAGGCCTCCTGGCAGCTGCTCCCTGGCTAGGGCTGGGCTGCCAGGAACTCACACACCTGACCTCTCCTGACTTCCGGCACTGCTTCCCTCAGGGAGGAGTGCCTCCTGTCCACCAATTCTGACTTTCTTCACTCTCCCTGCTCCTCCAGCAGCTGCCACTTTCTTGATTTTAAGTGGAGCATCAAGAGTGTTTATAATGATTATGAAAACTTCCCTGGTGGCTCAGATGGTAAAGAATCTGCCTGTAATGCGAGAAAACCCAGGTTCGATCCCTGGGTCGGGAAGATCCCCTGGAGAAGGAAATGGCAACCCACTCCCATTATTCTTGCCTGGAGAATCCCATGGCCAGAGGAGCCCGGTGGGCTACAGTCCACGGGGTGGTAAAGAGTCAGACACAACTGTGCAACTAACAAGAGTGATTATAGTGATTATGAAAAACAATAATTAATACCAGTATCTTCTCATTTCAATGGATGTTCCATTTTTGCTTTTTACGGATATCCCAGTGAGATGTGTTGGAAATCTTTAAGAGCGTGGTTCTCCATGGAGTAACTGAGGGCCTGAGCCTTAAATGTCACACAGCTACTGACTAAGAAGCTGTTCCTACCGGAAGGTGAGTTTTCAGAGTCTCAGCTGAGTATAAGTCCCGCCGCCCGCATCTGGTATTGGCCGTGTTCACAGGTTCAGCGGTAGCCTCTCTCCCCTGGGCATTTTGTTCTCACCATCTCATTTAATCTCTAAATCCTCCTGGGAGGTGGCGGTGAGAACCGGCTACCTGCCCCTACTGTGCCCTCCAGCAGGTACCTGTAGCCTCCCTGGGGCAGCCACATGCCTGGGAGAGTTGTGATAGGATAAGCATCTTTGAATCCTCCATGACATTCTTGGCATTGCTTTGCTGGGGGAGAAGTCCCCTGGAATGCAGAGACTTGCTTCCCTGAGTTAGGCTGAGCTGAGAATGTTAATAAGAGGCTTCCCAGAGCTTTTCCATCAGACACTTTCATCTTATTCCAGGCGGGCAGAATCAGAACTGGGGGGTGGGGGGTTGGGCGGCAGGAATCCAGCAGTAAACATTATTGTCCTTATTCTGTGGATGGAGGAAATTGAAGCCAGATGCAGCCCAAGCAAAACCTCACTGCCAGTCCAGCAGGATCCAAACCCAGCTCCATCAGACTCCAGAATGCATTCTGCTTCTTGGTGTAGCTTGATCAAGCTAGATATGGTCTCCATCCTCGGATGGTTTCAAACCAGCTGCATCCGTATTTAAATCTGTTGTTAAATGGGATGTTGCGTCTCCTGGCTGCATCTTGGTCTATCCCTTTGGGATGGGGAGGAGGATTCCCCAACATTGCTCACAGCTGAAGCTTGGCTGTCTCTGCAGAGAACCCTGGCTGATGAAACAGTCTTTTCTAAAAGCAGGCTCCTCTGTGTGCCTGGCTTCTGGGTGTCCTGACTCCCTCTTGTATCCTTAGCTTGCCCGGCCAGATCTGTGCTTCTGCTGTTCTTTATGATGGTGAATGTATGCTCCGATCCCTCCTCCCTTTTGTACTCATACCCACCTCGTCTACCACCCCTGCCTCGGGAAGCCAGCTTGCATTGATCACATCTGGTTCCAGCTGCTCAGGCTCCACGTGGGACCCAGTCAGCACTTCCCTGGGCTGGCATATGGGGTCTCTATTCCTCGTATCCCTGCCATGTCTCCACAGCTAATTCTATAGGCCCTAAGATGCACAACAAGGTGTTTGGCACATAAGCGGGCATTCACTTTGTCCCTGGTAATTCCCAGGAGTTCCTGCCCAGTTCCCCATCTGCCTCTTTCCAACCAGCCTTCAGGAGTCCCCGCTGAGTGTGCATACACCGCCCTGCTGTGGGCACATGGAGGGTCAGGAGAGGCAGGGCATGGCCCCTGGCCACGTCTCCCTATGGGCCTGGAGGCAGCTGCCGGTGCAGCGTGCACACTGTCTGTTTGCTAATGTGCTCCCATGATGCCTTGCGCACCCTGTGATTAGTGGGATGGCCGTGGATTATGACGCGTAAGGGAGAAGGTGAGCCTTTTCCCCATATCTTAGAATTTGAAAGGAGAAAAGATAAGTGGGGCTATTCTCATTTGGAAAAATAAATCTCACCACAGGCAGCATTCAGCCACACGCCCTTGGGCCCAACAGCTGTCTCTCATTTGTTGGCAAATGTTCCCAGTGATGAATGTCCTCCATCCATGCTCACAGCCGTCCCTAAATGGAGCCTTTGGACAAGTGTAGGGGGAACAATGGCCCTTCTCAGAGAGCCCTCAGCAGACACTCCCAATGAAGTTGGTTCATCACTTGGAGCTGGGTCAAGACCACAGACAAGATGCCATTGATTCAGCAAAGGAAGCCTCCAAACAGCGGTGGAGCTTGGGGGGCTGGAGGCAGCAAGAAAGAGAGAGAAGGATGGGATTCATGGCTCCTGAGAAAGGCCCCACATCATTATGAAGGAGTCCACCTCTTCAGTACTGCCTTCTAGAAGGTCCCAAAGGAAATCAACGCTGAATATTCATTGGAAGAACTGACACTGAAGCTCTAATACTTTGCCCACCTGATGCGAACAGCCGACTCATTTGAAAAGACCCTGATCCTGGTTCCTTGCCAGAATCTGTCTGCTTCATTGCTCCTGTAGCCAGATCAGAAGGGATGATGGAGAAGGAGAAGGTGGGGAAGAGAGTTAGGTGGAACCAGTGAGGACTTCTGGCCTTGGGGCTGGGAATGGATATCTCAGCGCTGCCAGCCTCAGGCTGGGCGTCCACGGGACCCCTTTCCACCAAGTTCTGCCTCCAACCTCCCGTCTGCACTTGCATCTCTGCTGACTTTCCAGAACAAAGATAAAAGATCAGCATTCCAAGCCAGAGATAAAAGGGCCCAACTGGGCAAACTCAGTCTTTCTTTCCCTTTTTGTTATTTTCATTTTTTTCTGATGAAGTTACTTTAAAATAGTGTAAACAGCAGCTACATTTTTCAAACTGTTATTTCACTCTGTAAGGAGTTCATGTAGTAATTTTATGTCTTTTTTTGTGGCAAAAGTCATGCATGTTTATTATCAAATATGCATATGCAGCAGAAATTTATAATCTGAAAATCCCTAGAATTCCATCCTCAATGATATTATCTGTGAAGGATATATTTAGCCAAATATTTTTCTTCCTCCCTGCAATAATCCTCACTGTCCCTTTCTTCCCTTTTTCTTTCCTTCCCTCCACTCTTACCCTCTCTCACTTCCCCTTGGCCTTGTCCTTTTTTCTTTCCTTCTTTTCAACCCCTGTGGTTTTGTTGTTTTTTTGGCTGCACTGGGTTTTAATTGCAGCGTGAAGAATCTTTGTTGTGTCATATGAGATCTTCCGTTGTAGCATGTGGGATCTAGTTCCCTGATCAGGGATCAAACCCAGGTCCCCTGCATTGGGAGTGTGGAGTCTTAACCACTGGACCACCAGGGTTGTCCCCCACCCCCAACCCCACGGTATCATTTTAAAAAGCAAAAGGATAGAGTAAAAAGTAAACCTCCCTCTTACTCCTGTTTACTCATGTTCCCTTGCTAGAAGCAAGCACTGCTTCAGTTTTATATATCCTTCAAAAAAAAAAGAGTGCATATAGAAGCAGCTGTGTAGGTAGGTATACGGGCTTCCCTGGTAGCTCAGCTGGTAAAGAATCCACCTGCAATGCGGGAGACCCCAGTTGATTCCTGGTTCAGGAAGTTCCCCTGGAGAAGGGATAGGCTACCCACTCCAGTATTCTTGGGCTTCCCTGTGGCTCAGACAGTCAAGAATCTACCTGCAATGCAGGAGACCTTGTTTCAATCCCTGGGTGGGGAAGATCTCCTGGAGAAGGAAATGACAACCCACTCCAGTATTCTTGCCTGGAGAATTCCATGGACAGAGGAGCCTGGTGGGCTACAGTCCATGGGGTCATGAAGAGTCGGATACTACTGAGCGACTAACACACACGTAAGTATAATATCCCCATTTCCCACAAATGCGGCATACTCACTGTTCACATTCTCATGTAAGTTAAGGGTGTTTCTTGGAGTTCTTTCCTGATAGATCTGCTGATTTCTTTCTAACGCTGCTCTGTGTTTCCTTTATATGGAGACAGCATAATTTATCATTCTTGAGCATTTAAGGTTTTTCCCAATCTTTTGCTCTAACAAACAGTGTCACCATGAATTTCTTTGCATGCAGGTCATTTCACATACATCAGGGATCTCATCTCAGGTTGAAATCTCAGAAGCAGAATTGCTGGGTCGAGGGATATATGCATTTACAGTTTGACTAGATAGATACCTTCTTGGGAAGTTGTGTCCTTTTTATGCTCATAGACAAAGTGTCAGAGTGTCTGTTTTCTTGCACCCTCATCAGCATGATATATTATTACACTTTTTCACTTTTGCCAATCAGAGTGGCCAAAGCTCGCTCTCTATGGTATCTCTCTCTTTTTTTTTAAGGAAAGTTGAGCATCCTTTTGTATGTTTACAAGCCATTCACGTGTGTGTGAGTGTGCTCATTTCTCTTTTGGGTTGTTGGTCTTTTAAAATTCATTTTTGTAGGCACTTTTTGTATGGTAAGGGAATTAACCCTTTGGATACGAGCTGCAAATTTGCACCATCTTCCCCGCTGCCCAGTTTCTTGTCTTTTGACTTGCTTTTATGTTTATTTTTCTAAAGTAGAATTTTTTGTATGTGTGTGGTCAAATTTATCTCCTTTTATGGCTTTTGCTCATACTTAGAAAGTCTTCCCCTAGAATTCTACTTAAAAAAATGTTTTTTCCTTCTTTTTCAAAACAGCCTTATCAAGATATCATTTGCATACCATATAACTTACCATTTAAAGTATGCAATTCAGTGGGTTTTTTGCATATTCATAGATATATGCAACCATCACCACATTTTAGAACATTTCATCATCTGATTAAAAAAAAAAATTCCCTTATGCTTAAGCTGACACCCACTTTCCTCCATTCTTTCCCTGCCTCTACCCCCAGCCGTAAGTAACTACTAATCTACTTTCCTATCCTGGATTCTCACATGAATAGAATCATATAATGTGTAGACTCTTGTGACTGGCTTCTTTAACTTGGCATGTTTTTAAAGTTCGAGTTGTAATATTATCAATACGTCATTTCTTTTTATAACCAAATATTCCATTATATGTCTATGGATAGCTGTAACACATTTTGTTTATTCATCTGTTGATGAACATTCCACTTTTTGGCTATTATGAATGATGTTGCTGTAAGTACTTATATATCAATTTTTATGATATGTTTTTGTTTCTCTTGGGTATGTACCTATTAGTAGAACTTCTGAGTTATAAGGTAACTTTATGTTTACTCATTTGAGGAACTGCCAGACTGTTTTTCAAGCTGACTAAACATTTTACATTTCCACCAGTTGTATTTTCTCCTAATACTTTTGTGATAATATTTTTCGTGTACTAAGTTTTTGTTCAATTTGAAATTCTTCATAAGTTATGGCATAGGGCTCTAAATGTCTGTCTTTCCAGATGGCCACCCTCGTGTGTGAACAGTGTTTTTAACTTATCTATTTTTTTCCCCGCAATATCCATAGCCTGCCAGGCTCCTCTGTCCAAGGGATTCTCCAGGCAAGAATACTGCAGTGGGTTGCCATACCCTTCTCCAGGGATCTTCTCAACCCAGAGATCGAACCTGTATCTCTTATGTCTTCTGCATTGGGAGGCGGGTTATTTACCACCTGAGAAGCCCCAGAGTACACAGAATAGACCCTAGTATATCCAGTGATTTAGTTGGTGATAGACATTGAGGGGTTTCCCAGGTGGCGCTAGTGGTAAAGAACCTACCGGCCAATGCTGGAGACATAGGAGATGTGGGTTTGATCCCTGGAGAAGGGCATGGCAACCCACTCCAGTATTCTTGCCTGGAGAATCCCATGGACAGAGGAGCCTGGCGGGCTACAGTCCATAGGGTCACACACAGTCAGACATGACTAAAGTGACTTAGCGCACACACATTCTCTGCACTCTAGTCTTTTCGGTTGATCTATTTGACCATTCACATGTTATTGCCACACTGCTTTAGCTTTGTGACATATTTGTTCACTCTTAATTTTTTAAAAGACCCACTCATCACAGGCATTTATTAAACCCTGATCTATATGCAGTACAGAGTTAGAGTTTGTGCAAATCTAATCCAACATTGCTCCTGCCACCAAGAAGCTTGTAGGAAATAAGAGTTCTCATTGCCATGCCTCTAACAGATGTTGTTAGGTAAATTATGTTATTTGATTTTACAGTTCTGTGAGGATAGATAGAGCTCTGCATTCCCGTTAGGGACATGAGGAAACCAAAGCTTTGGGACAGACAGTGTCTCTGTGTGTGTGCTCTCAGTCGTGTCCCACTCTTTGTGACCCCACGGGGATGGCAGCTCATCAGGCTCCTCTGTACATGGAACTTTCCAGGCAGAAATACCAGAGTGGGTTTCCATTTCCTACCCCAGGGGATCTTTCTGACCCAGGGATTGAACCAGGGACATACAGGGTTGTCTTCAAAAAGTTCTGGGTCAGGTGCTCTTGGGTGCCTTGTCAATGGAGAGATATTCCAGGGCAGTGGGTGTAAATTCACTCCAGGGTCTTCCCTGGGCCGAGTGTCTGCTTCCTCATCATGGAATGACCAGGGTAAATGAGCCTTCAGAGGAGAGCTCCCACACTTTGGAATGCAAGCCTCTTGGATGTAAAACCCTATCATTCCTTAATACTAAATTGCCATTGAGACTCCAGACAGTAGGGAAATAAGGTTGGATGTTAGCTACATTCTCTCCCCAGATTGTGTGACTCAAGATCCCTGCCAGGGATAGAGTTTTTGTTTTGTTTTTCCCCCCTTGCAAAAAGATAGCAGAGTATTTGCCATATAAAACATACAAGCCCCATAAAGTCCCAACCAATGAAATCATCTCTTCCCAGGCAGACTCACTGTCCTGACCTTGGCTGATTTCCACTCTCTGGGGAATTGTAAGGCAAGGGAACTGATTTACTCAAGGAAAAGACCTACTTAACTTTCACTTCCTCAGACTTCATCAAACACTCGGAGTTCGGAGGGTTATGGGATTAAGAGAGGACCATGTTTGACGACCCTGGAAGCGTTCACTTGTAGGAATGTGGGGTAAACCCATGGAGAACAAGTCTCAGGAGGATTTTGTCTGGAAGTGGCAATAAAAATGCAGTCCAAGTTGCCTCAATATTTCAGAACTTCCACTAAAGAAAAAGAAGTCTGTCTGTCTCTGCCTCCATCTTCCTAACATCCCCTAAAGACCTTTGTTTTATGGGAAAACCCTTCCAAAGTTTTAACAGTTCCGCTGGGAGGTGGGTGACTTGTCCTTTGCCTTTTATCATGGGAAAAGAAGATATTTAGGCTGAGTCAGGGTGACCTGGATTTGAGGATGCTGGCTGTGCTGACTTTGTGCCAGACGTCACCGTGGCAGAGGAGCTGGTATAGGTGATGTGTGTATTTCCGGCATAGCTCTCCATCTGCTGCACGGAGAAGTCGCTGCTTCTCCATCTCGTGCCTGTCTTGGTCCAGGCCATGCCAGGGGCAGGTGCTTCCTCAGGGTCGGTGGGTCTGGGGTTTACTGGTCCTGAACCCCCCTTAGTAATGACCAGTGATGTGTTCTTGGTCTTCCACGGTGGCTAGAACATCCCTGCAGGCCTGGAATGTTCCTCCATGGGTTTCCTCGGGGAACTTCTTAGACTGTGGGTCTTGGGAAACTGGGAAATGGGAGTCATGACTTCTCTCCCAGACCCTTAACTTTGGTTTTTTTGGGGACGGGGGGCTTAATTTAATTTCATCATTTTAGAAGGACTTTCAGGAGTCTTCTCCAGCACTACAGTTCAAAGGCATCAATTCTTTGGTGTTCTGCCTTCTTTACTAACCAGCTCTTGCAACCATATGTGACCACTGGGAAGACCATAGCCTTGACTATATGGACCTTTGTTGGCAGAGTAATGTGTCTGCTTTTCAATGCAATTTAATTTCATCATTTCAGAAGCAGAGGTCTCTGACAGTCTGAAAGGTGGTACATTTGCAGGGAAAGCAAAATAACACTGCTTTATGGAGAAAGACTCTCAAATTGCCAACATTTGCTAGATTATAGAAACAACAAGGGAATTTCAGAAAAACATCTCTCTCTGTTTCATCAACTATGCTAAAGGCGTTGACTGTGTAGATCATGACAAGCTGTAGAAAGCTCTTAGAGAGATGGGAATACCAGACCATCTTACCTGTCTCCTGAGAAACCTGTATGCAGGTCAAGAAGCAACAGTTGGAACCCTGTATGGAACAACTGATTGGTTCAAGATCAAAAAAGGAGTACGACAGGGCTGTCTGCTGTCACCCTGTTTGTTTAATCTATATGCTGAGCACATTATGAGAAACGCTGAGCTGGATGAGTTACGAGCCAGAATCAAAACAGGTGGGAGAAATATCAAAACCCTCAGATATGCAGATGATAGTACTCTAATAGCAGAAAGCGAAGAGGAACTAAAGAGCCTCTTGATGAGGGTGAAGGAAGAGAGTGAAAGAGCTGACTTAAGACTAAATATTAAAAAAACTAAGATCATGGCATTCGGCCCCATTACTACATGTCAAATAGAAGGGGAAAAGGTGGAAGTAGTAACAGATTTCCTCTTCTTGGGCTCCAGAATCACTGCAGATGGTGACTGCAACCATGAAATATGAACATGATTGCTTCTTGGCAGGAAAGCAATGACAAACCTAGGCAGTGCGTTGAAAAGCAGACTCATTACTCTGCTGACAAAGGTTCATATAGTCAAGGCTATGGTCTTCCCAGTGGTCACATAGGGTTGCAAGAGCTGGATAGTTAAGAAGGCAGAACACCAAAGAATTGATGCCTTCGAACTGTGGTGCTGGAGAAGACTCCTGAAAGTCCTTTGGACAGCGAGGAGATAAAACCAGTCAATCTTAAGGGAGATCAACCCTGAATACTCACTGGAAGCACTGATGATGAAGCTCCAGTATTTTGGTCATCTGATGCAAACAGAAAACTCATTGGAAAAATTGGGAAAGATGCTGGGAAAGATTGAGGGCAGGAGAAGAGGATGTCAGAGGGTGAGATGGCTGGTGGCATCACCAAAACAATGAACTTGGGCAAACTTCGGGAAATGGTGAGGGACAGGGAGGCCCGGCATGCTGCAGTCCTTGGGGTTGCAAAGAGTCGGACACGACTCAGTGACTGAACAACAATGGAGAAAGACTTTACCTTTCTCATGTAGAAATTGTAGTTCCTCGTATTAGAAGATATTCATTTAGGTTTTAAATCTCCTGGCCTCTAGTGATAATGAGGACAGTGGCAGCACTTTTAATATTTGTTCATAGAAAGCTTCTCAGTTTGCCCTGGGAAGGGCTAGGATTTTAGTGTGTGTTTCCACCTTTTCTGCGTGTGGTATTCCCACTTTTTCTGTGGGCTTCCCTAGTAGCTCAGCTGGTAAAGAGTCTGCGGGCAATGCAGGAGACCCTGGTTTGATTCCTGGGTCAGGAAGATCCACTGGAGAAGGGATATGCTACCCACTCCAGTATTCTTGGGCTTCCCCTATAGCTCAGCTGGTAAAGAATCCACCTGCAATGCAGGAGACATGGGTTCGATCCCTGGGTTGGGAAGATCCCCCAGAGAAGAGAAAAGCTACCTACTCCAGTATTCTGGCCTGGAGAATTCCATGGACTGTATAGTCCATGGGATCACAGAGAGTCAGGCACGACTGAGTGACTTTCACATCCCACCTTTTCCTTGTTCCATCCAGGTGTCTACGAGGTTATGGACTGGTGAGGATTAACAAAGGTACAAGCTTCAGTAGTATGAAATGCTTTTGTACCTTACTGACTGAAAATTCCAGTCCGTTTCTGATTCAATACAAAGCTAGTGCTTATTTTAGAAACATGTTTAGCATTCAGATAAGAAAGAATCATAAGCAACTTGCCTTGTAAATTCCATGAATGATGGAAAGAAGAATTCTCCTCCATGTTCTTTGCCAACAGGGCAGTCCCCTAGCAGGTGGTGGGAAACCTGGTGACTCAGATCCTCATTCTAAAGGCCCTTTCCCTTGACTCAGGCTCTTTTTCTGCTGGGACAGCCCTCCTTGCCTGAGACGCTTCCTGGCAAATAAGGTCACAGCACATGGAGGTGTGGCACCAGCAAAGACCCAGAAGAATCATGGTTTGGTTTCTTGGGAAGCAACTGCTGAGAAATGTTGCAGAAAACACATATGAGCCCTCCCAGACAGCCCCAGACATGGGGAGAACTCTCCGTGTCCCTTTGAAATGGAGCTCACCTGCGTGATACTTGGTTCCTAAGCCTCTCAGGCCAATAAATACTCCTTTCTCTGTGCTCCCCTAACTATTGGCTCATCACTGTCTTGCTGAGTTGAAATGAAGACTTTTGAGTGTAGAAATGTCTTATTCTTAAAAATAGAAATGCCTTAAAATCTTACTCTTTTTTTTTTTTTTGTATCTCAGTTCAGTTCAGTCTCTCAGTCATGTCCGACTCTTTGCGACCCCAAGGACTGCAGTACGCCAGGCTACCCTGTCCATCTATCAATTCCCAGAGCTTACTCAAACTCATGTCCATTGAGTCAGTGATGCCATCCAACCATCTCATCCTCTGCCATCTCCTTCTCCTCCCACCTTCAATCTTTCCTAGCAGCAAGGTCTTTTTTAGTGAGTCAGTTCTTCACATTAGGTGGCCAAAGTATTGGAGTTTCAACTTCAGCATCAATCCTTCCAATGAATATTCAGGACTGATTTCCTTTAGAATGGACTGGTTGGATCTCCTTGCAGTCCAAGGGACTCTCAAGTGTCTTCTCCAGCACCACAGTTCAAAAGCATCAATTCTTTGGTGCTTAGCTTTCTTTATAGTCCAACTTTCACATCCATACATGACTACTGGAAAAAACAGAGCTTTGACTAGATGGACCTTTGTTGGCAAAGTAATGTCTCCGCTTTTTAATATGCTGTCTAGGTTGGTCATAACTTTTCTTCCAAGGAGCAAGTGTTTTTTAATTTCATCATTGCAGTCACCATCTGCAGTGATTTTGGAGCCCCCCAAAATTAAGTCTGTCGCTGTTTCCATTGTTTCCCCATGTATTTGCCATGAAGTGATGGGGCTGGATGCCATGATCTTAGTTTTCCCAATGTTGAGTTTTAAGTCAACTTTTTCACTCTCCTCTTTCACTTTAATCAAGAGGCTCTTTAGTTCTTTGCTTTCTGCCATAAGGATGGTGTCATCTGCATATCTGAGGTTACTGATGTTTCTCCCGGCAATCTTGATTCCAGCTTGTGTTTCAACCAGCCTGGCATTTTGCTTGATGTACTCTGCATATAAGTTAAATAAGCCGGGTGACAATATACAGCCCTTGATGTACTCCTTTCCCGATTTGGAACCAGTCTGTTGTCCCATGTCCAGTTCTAACTGTTGCTTCTTGACCTGTATACAGATTTCTCAGGAGGCTGGTCAGGTGGTCTGGTGTTCCTGTCTCTTTGAGAATTTTCCACAGTTTGTTGTGATCCACACAGTCAAAAAGCTTTGGCGTAGTCAATAAAGCAAAAGTAGATTTCTTTTTTCTGAAACTCTCGGGTTTTTCAATGATTAGAGGAGAATAGAAGCTCAATAAATAGTGATTGAATAATTCCATCATCACACTGGGGGAAACGCATAACTGTTCTATTCCATTAACTGCTATTTTGCCAAGATCTTGGTTCTGTAGACAGCACTGACCATGGATGGAAAAGGGGTACTCCTTAATGAATACACGTTGCATATGGTACAATGTCTATGACACAGCACATGGTCCAGAAGTGTTCATGTCCTGCACTTGAGCGCAGTGACAGCTTCTTTTCAAGAAGCACAGAATTGTCCTTAACTGGACTCCAGTCATCTAGTTTATAGATCATGCTTTGTGCCACCTTTGATCCTAACCTTGAGACTGGCTTCTCTGAAGAGTCGTGAAAAAGGAACATCTTTGCTGGGCTTTTCAATAATCTGGTAAAATATTCCATGTACTGAACTTGAGTGGTAACTCTTTGTGTGCTAGTCAAGGTGAAGTTTATGGTGTCCCACGTTTGGTGGTTCGGAGGTAGGTGCACTGTGTCTTGGGAAGCCAGGGGCAGGAGAGAAAGGGTAAGTGTGAAGGAGCAAGCTGTGGGCCAAAGGTGATGTTTTCTCTGTATATTATGACCTTGACTTGTATAATATCATTGGTGATGCTTGAAGGCACCCAGCAGAGTGCCCTTTTCTCCTGCATCAGAAAGGCAGGTGAAGGCTGTGCCGAGCCCATTCCCCTGGACTTTCCCCATCATCTCCTTCCCGCTCCTCCTGGCTCAAGGCTCTGTGGGTGGTGACTTCTAGGGAGGCCCAGAAGCTCCAGTGATTTCTCAGGCTCTGGCTGATTCTGCCTGGGTGGTCTTTTATTCTTCCCATGTTTCTCTATTTTTACATCTTCAGTCTTTCTATCCCTTGGATAGGGTTGAAGTCATAATGTGTGTTTTTAATTGAGTGTCGACAGTGCTGGATATAACACATTCAATGACTGCTTTATCAGGCTTTGAATTTGAAGCATCGTTTCAGTCCCTGTGACTGTTTCAGAGTGATTGTGGGTTTTGAGATTGGCAATTGCCATGATCCTCTTTCAAAAGAAGCAATGATTGTAGAGGTTCCTCAGTTCTGGGTAAAAGAACCTGAATACTCTCTCCCCCTGTTAGGAGAAAATGCATTTATAGTGAATAAATACTGAATACCGTATACTCAGTCTTGTCCAACTCTTTGCAACCCCCTGTACTATAGCCTGCCAAGCTCCTCTGTCCATGGATTTTCCCAGGCAAGAGTACTGGAGTGGGTTGCTGTTTCCTACTCCAGGGGATCGTCCCAACCCAGGGATCGAACCCTCATCTCTTGTGTCTCCCACGTTGGCAGGCCAGTCACGTGCTACCATAGCAGCGGTGTTGGTGTCAGAGTTCAGTTCTATTATTTAACTGTTATTTCTTCTTTCTCTTCTCTTATTTAGAAGTCCTTACATGTAGCTAACATTTCATACTTCTCTGTATTGCACTCACCACCCCTACCCCACCTCCATATATGTGGGTTTATGTCACAAGTCAGAGTGCTTATAAATAAACACGCCCCTTCCTCTGGCAGATCTCAGTCTCTCAAACAAGTTTTAATGTGTGTGGTTCCTTTAAGAGGCTGACTTTTGTAGGGGAGGGATAGAAGGGAACAATATAATTAACCATGTAATATTTTGTTGTCCCAAATCCAGTTTCAAATGTTTAATATTTGCTCCCAATTAGACTCTCATGGAACTGAAATAAGAAATCAGAAAATTGAAGTCTTCTTCCTTTTTGTACTGGCCAGTGGCTTTCAAGCTAAGAAAGGTTTTTACAGATGAACATTTGCAATCAATCTAGTGAAAGGAAACTCTTACTCTGAGCCCCCAGTGAGCCCAATATCCCCCACCGATGAAAATATTTTCACTCACGTTAGACCTGTATTATAAAACAGTTACTCAATTACTGTATTTTGAATTTTGTCAATAGGAAATTTGTGCTTTCTCTTGTTAGAGTAGTACCTACATAATATCCTTGATTTTTACCTAGCGGTATGCTATAGAATGAAGAGACCAGAACACTTTTCTGTAAAAGCCAGATAGTAAATATTGCAGGATTTCTAGCCATACAGTCTGTGTGGCAGGGACTTGACTCTGCCACTTTGGTGTGAAGCAGCCACAAGCTGTAAACAAATGAGCCTGGCTGTATTCTAACAAAACTTTATTTATGGTTACTGAAATTTGAATTTTGTATGATTTTCAGGTGTCACAAAATCATCTTTGAATACTCTTTCAACCATTGAAAAGTGTGAAATACTTTCTTAGCATGAGGGCTGTATAGAAACGGGGTGGGCTCAGTCCAGCCCGTGGGTCACCGTTTGCTGACCCCAGGCCTAGAGGATCTGGAGAGGAGGCAGTAACCCTCCTAATGCCTCAGTGACTAGCTCAGCTCACTAACAAATCTGAAATAGTACCAGACCAGGTAGCATCTGGCCTGGTGACAAACTCCCTTCTCACCACTGCCGCGGGGCACGCCTGCTACCATGGGCCACTCCTTGGCTGGGAGGGATGGAATATCCAGCACCATCATCCCACAAACCTAGTTCTCTAAAATCTGTCTAGGAAACAGTTTCTTCAGAATGTAACATCAGCCCTGGGCCTCTTCCAGCTCCTAGTTGGAAGGTCTTTCCAAGGATGGAGAAATTGAAACAGCTGCAGGATTTTTTTTTTTTTCTTCCTTCTAGAATCATCCAGCAAGAGGGTGAGTTCAGGACTCTGGCAGCTCCTGTGTAAGTGCTGAGCAGCAAAAGACAAATCTGGGAACGAATCTGGAGCAAACCCTGCTACTCCCCAGCCAGCAAGATGGGCCCCACGGAGCCAAGGCTTGCAGTGCCGGCCTTTATGTTGAGGCCAGGGCTGGGGAAGGGGAGCCTCTCAGAGAGTCTTCCAGGACACATGGGGCTCTCCGTCCCTCAGCTGGGTGTCTGTGAAGACTGTCCCGGGGCAGCTGCATGTCTGCAGCTCCCCACGTGAGACCCGTCCTCATGGGCAGGCCTGGTGCCCCAGGCAGGGTGGTTCCGTGCCAGAGGGTTGGCCAGCTGTACTGTTTGTTTCATGGAGAGAGTTTCCAGAAACACTTTTTCCCTTTCTGCTTGAATGACCAAGTTTCAGAAAAATCCAATGATAATGTGCAGGCGTTTCAAATTTGTGACTTGAGCTGAGATGTTTAGGGTCACGTTGCCTAGGAGATGTAAGGAGTGGGCATGTTAAAGTCCATGAAATAACCAACAAAATGTCCTTCCCAGCCTGAAATGCTGAAGCCACAGCCTGGGGAGTGGGAGAGGATTTGGCGTGTAGAGTTTGTGAGATGGTTTGAATCGACGGATCTGTGGTGTTTCTCTTTGACGCTAGACAGAAGCCCCCTGAGGGCAGGCCTCCTACCCTCTGATCTAGGCAGATGTGATCTTGGGGTCTCAGTCAATCTCCTGTCCACTGTGGACCCAGGTCTGGCTGATTTTACAAGCAGAGAAGGGCAAAGTTATCTTGCTGTTCGGCCTTGGGAGAAGGGTGGCGGTGGTGGGGTGGGGGGTGGTGTGCCTTGATAGGTAACCATGGTAACAAAGGCTTGGGGACTTCCAAGACTAAGAGCAGGGTATGGAGGCAGAACTCTGGGGCTCTGGCCTTTGTCTTTCAAGTCTCTGTCCTCTCTGTTGGCCACCACTTTTATGTCCTGGAATGTCATAATTCGGGGCAACCAGGGGGACTTTGAGGTATTAGAATTGAAAGGTTTAAAGAAAAAGAGGCAGGAAGAGTTAATGACATTTTCCTCCTTACTATGCATTTCCTGCAGTTGATGTTTGCAAAATAATAACCAGTATTTTATAAGCAAAGCGATTATATTTTAAACATACATTGCATCCGTTCAGTGGAGTACATGCAGCTGTTCAAAAGAACAAGGCACAGCCATGTGTTGCCCAAAGTATATCTCCAAGGGGCACTGACAAGTGAAACTAACAAGATTCAGAATGCCATGGGTAGTCTAAGCTTACTAATATAAGAGAGCTTTCCCTGTATTTTTAATGTATGTTTTTTATATAGACTAGTATGGATCAGAAGTCTCTGGTAAGACATATAGTCCATTGATAGTAGTTTCCAGCAAAGGGGATAGTGTTGGGGGTTCTGAGTTGGGAGGGAAGCTTTTCACCATCTACATTTGTGCTGCTGTTTGATATGAATAAATAAATAAACAAATGAGTATATTTTTACCGTGTGCCTGCATACATTCCATTTTTCCAGTAAAAGTTTAATAAAAATAGAAGAAAGTACACAAAAGAAGTCATTGAGAAGGTATTTGGCATCATGGAAGCTTCCGGAGCTGGTCACCCTCAGCCTGCTCTGGACACTGAGATATGGAGAAAAAAGCAAAAGAAAATACTGGGTTATTTCACTCGTGGCAAGCCCTGCCCCTCTCACCCCACCCAGCCCCATGCAGCTTCCCTTATCTGAGCCATAAATTCTGGCCAAACAATGGCAAGACAGTCCAGTGCTGGGCTTGGTGTTTACAGAGGGAAAATCTGGGAACCTGTTGGCATGAATCATGGTGCCTGGGCCTTCTGGGCTGGAAGGGAGGGCTCCCAAGGTGGCTCCGGGCCTGCCCAGGTGACTGCCCAGGGACCAAGGAGAAAGACCAGTGATCATTCTCAGGGTTAAACTCTCCAACTGTCCTGAGATTCTCCACAAAGCCATTTTTAACAGCAGCATCCCTTTCCAAGTCCAAGGAGAAGCTTCGATTTGGAATAAATTACTCAGGAATTTTGCTGTTTCATCCAAGTTTAGGGAAAGAAACCTTTGTTGCTGTTGTCTCTGCAGGGTGTGACTTACTGGGGAGAAGTTAATGGAGTGATTCTCGTGGGGAGAGGCCGTTCAATACAGTAGAACTCATCCATATTACCCACATGCTGGAATCCTATTTAATTCACTAGGTTTATGAGCTGTATAGTGGCCTTCCCCCCAGCCCCCACAGAAAAATAAGCTTCCCTCTGCTCTTGGGCTATTAAAAAAAAAAAGGCATAAACACAGGGAATTTTCCATGGCCCAAATTCTGACCTTGGTAAATCATCTTTTTTTTGGACTGATGAGGGGTCTTGCTCTGCCGGTCTGCTTTCTTCAGAATCAGCGTTTACAGCTGCCCACACCAGAAGCCTTTAATTTTATGATCTGCCTATTCCCAGCTGACTGACTTTCTTCTTTCCAAGATGGCGGCCAAGGCCCTGCCTCTTCTTCCCCACTCTCCTTCCTCAGCGCAAACCCACCTGGCTTTCTCCTTTGAGGACTGAGCATGTTGACAGGTGGACCGAGAAAAGTTTTCAGCATTATTTTAGTGGCTTTGCCCAGTGGCAGGTGGGGAGAAATGAGAGAGAAGGACTGAGCCCTCCGCTTGGCCTTCACCAATCAACCTCCTCGCTGTTGACCCTGTGGGAGGCCCCGCAGACACCAGCCTGCCGGAGTGAGTTAGCTTGAAGCATTCCTGCAGCCCCCAGATATATCTCACAGTCATGGGAAATGTAGAGGTTAGTTTATTGTTGCCTGACTGCTGCCTGGGTCTTGTTGGCTAAGGAAGGCCCTTCAGAGGAAGCAGGATTTGCACTGGGCTTTAACAGATGGAAAGGATTTATGGAGGTGGGGGTAGGGGGAATTCAAATAAAGGGAAATATTGCAAATAAAAGTTTAGAAGTGGGAAGAGAGTCACACTGTGGGTGCTTTTGACAAACTGGGTGACTTCCAATGGTTAAGATATAAAAGGGGACCTAGGTCCCCTCCCCCACAGTTTCAGTCCCTGCTGCTATGTAAAGATGAAGCCAAGCATCAGACTAAATTCAGCTGCACCCCAAATATCCATGAGCCAGAAGATAGAATAAGAGCCTTAATCTGTTCTACGGGCCTGATGAAGCCCCAGCTTTCTGGTGTTCACTGGTTTTGCCCACCAGGCACTTCGCTGAAGACAGGTTCGAGAAAATGCTCATGGCAGAATTAGGTCCCCTAGTGGTCCATCCAGTAGTGAGCGAATACTGCACTGACTTGTCTCAGACCCGATTCTTGTGAGGGTGGAGGCTCTGAGACAGAGTTTCTAGCTACTCTGTTTGTGGGAGCACCACTCATGTCAGCAATGAAACAGTTTCAGCATGCTTCAAAGTAAGTAAAGCCTTGTCTAGCTGCCTCTGGGGTAAGGATTTGTGATTGGGGTCTTTCAGCTAACCAAAACCTCTGGTGTGTGTAATCTGTTTAGGGTACTTTAAACATGAGCCCCTCCCACCCCGGGGTGTGGATTTAGGCTAACTTACTTGCACACACATATATTGTACTGTTCAAAGAAGAGTGTGAAAGTGGATTCTAGGCAGTATTATAGGACCCTCGAATATCTGAGAACAGCTATATTTGGAGTTTGGATAAAACCTGAGAGACCCACCCCTCTGATTTTCTATTAGTGGTGTGGAAACTATGGGTCAGGAAGGTTGATCAGCTTGCCTAAGGTCACCCTGCTTGGTGATGCCAAAAGAGTACAGGGCGTCTCAATTCCTCCCATTATGACCTTCTGCATCCTGCATCTGGGCTAGAGGTGCCAAAATGAGTAAGAAATAGTCATGTTCATTTGTTGGGTATGATCACTGTTATTTTTTAAATTTTTGTTTTATATTGGAGTGTAGTGGAACAATGGCATGTTTAAGATGTACAGCAGAGTAATTCAGTTGGACATGTATCTATTCTTTTCCAAATTCTTTCCCCATTTAGGTTATTGTAGAGTGTTGAGCAGAGTTACCTATGCTATACAGTAAGTCCTAGTTGGTTATTTATTTTAACCATGACTTCCCTGGTGGCTCAGAGGATAAAGCGTCTGCCTGCAATGCAGGAGACTCAGGTTCGATCCCTGGGTGGGGAAGATCCCCTGGAGAAGGAAATGGCAACCCACTCCAGTATTCTTGCCTGGAGAATCCCATGGACAGAGGAGCCTGGCGGGCTACAGTCCACGGGGTCGCAAAGAGTTGGACACGACTGAGCGACTTCACACTCACAAACAATGTGTACACATCAACCCCAAACTCCAGTCTGTCCTTCCCCATTACCCTTCCCCACTGGTAACCATACGTTCATCCTCAGTGAATTCATAAGTCAGTGAGTCTTTTTCTTTTTTGTATGTGAGTTCCTTTGTGTCACTTTTTAAAGATCGTATAATATACGTCTTTCTCTTACTTAGCAGGGTAATCTCCGAGTCCATCCACGTTGCTGCATATGACGTTATCTCACTCTTTCTAATAGCTGAGTAATATTCCATTGTTTATATGTATCACATCTTTTTATTCATTCATCTCTATGATCATTGGTGTTCAGTGTAAAAAGATTTTACCTGACAGAGACATGTTGGGGTATTTATGCATATTGCAGGACTTACTGTATTTTGAACAAATTTGTTTTCAATACTTCAGCAAAAATAAGTGGAACAGGAGATGAAATAAGAATTCCAAAATGCTTAGAACTGTTGGAAAATGATGAAACCCAATCGTGGGTTCATGGGGAGTTCATTTTACTATTCCTACTTTATATGTTTGAATTTTTTCATTAAAAATTAATTTTATTTAAAATTTTCATTAAAAGTTGTTAAAAATCAACAATAGGTTTCCACACCCAGCCAAGGAAACCATAGTCACAAGGAAGACGTGTAGTAGCAGTCATAATCAGTTTTCAAGAAAGATAGGATTTTTGTCCCTAATGTACTGGTGCTGTCCTTATTAAATAGTGGCATCCTTTTCTGAGCCATCTACCCCGTGAGGCAGGTGGAGCCTCTTATCTCCTCCACCACTAGGGCCGTGCAGCCCCAGCTTGGCTCTCATCCACTTGTGGAATCCACTTCTGTGATTCTGGCTTCTGGTCTCTGCTCCCTGCGTATAGCAGAATACCTTAATGTGTTCATGTAATTGATTACTCCAAAAGCCATGCTGCAACCTGGCCTGCAAGGGTGGGAAGAAGTAAGCTTTCTGTTGGTAGCAAGTGTGTGTGCCTTCCCATGGGTGTGTGCATTTGCCCTGACTGCTGCTAAAAAGGACACAGTTAGAAAAGGGTGAAGAGCAGTCTTTCCCCCCAGCCCCTCTGCTTGCCTCCGCCTCCTTGCCAGGGAGCCGCCAGAAAGGCTGTGGAACGACCTGAAATCAACTTGCAAGTTCAAGTAGAGCCTCCATTCCCCTCTCCGTGGCAATTAACAGTGATTTACTGGAGGTTACATTCTAGTGTGGCCTCTGACCTTCTGTTATCAGCAGCTTCGGGGACTGGGGCTCATTATTGGTCAGTTCCTGGCTGCTCTGCAAACAAGCCTTTTCACATTTAGCTCTTGCCCACAACCACATCCTGTCCCTTCAGTACCAGACGGCACTGGGCTGTGCTGGGGTTAAATCAGGCAGGGGTGTGAGATGGAGGCGGCCGCCCTAGACAGATGGACCAAATCACCGAGTCATTTTTCCCTTGGCATTTTAGAGATGGGATGCTCCCTGAAGTTCGCTCTCCATGACACGTCCTCAGAGAACACAAGGTCAGCCTGATAGGAGTCTAAGTCCCAGAATGTCTGTCTGCAAATAGCTGATGCTGTTTTGCCCTGGCACAGACGGAGCATTTCCAGAAGGCTATTTGTCTTCTCGCCTTTTGTCAAGAAGACTCCCGTTACACAGAAGAGATGGGAAGTCACCCAAAGCTCTGTTTTCCCTTTGGCTCAGCCAGAAGGTGACGTGTGGGCTGTCCCTCCCACACATCAGGGGCCATGTTCATGGGCGTGTGGTGGCCCGGCCATCTTAGCTCAGCGGCTCGGCCCCGCCGATAAATGTTAATAGTATGAAAAAACACTGGAGGAGCCTTGATCTGTCAAAGGTGAAGCATCTCTCTTATAATGCAGAACCAGGAAAAAGGCAAAGGACTGGTATGTGTCTAGATAAGAATAACTGCCTCCCCTCCTTTACCTCTTTGGACTACCTCAGAAGGCAAAGCTCATATTTCCTATTCTTTACAACTTTAGCCTACATTTGGGGTATATTTTCTCTCCCCCCTCACCCCGCCTTTTTGGCTTGGGTTTTGGTTTTCTGTTTCCACTTTCAGAAACCCTATAGGAAGCATACTGGGCACAAATAAGTTACCTGTTCAAAGGCACTGATTCTTGGGACTTCCCTGCTGGTCCAGTGGCTAAGACTCCGTACTCCCAGGTGCAAGAACCCTGGGTTTGATCCCTGGTCAGGGAACTCAATCCTACATGCTGCAATTAAGAGTTCACATTCCACAACAGACCTGGTGCAGCCAAATGAGTGAGTAAATATTCAAAAGCAGCAACAACAACAAAATAAAGGCTGGGATTCTTGCTTGCCTTCCACCCATCATGACTTTGCCCTTTGGTTTTGAGGTCCCCACATAGCCCTCCCTGCTGGAAGGCTGTGTGCTCTCTCCCGACAGAATCCCGACCAGGGCTGCCTTTTCACAACCCTGCCTCAGTTGGCATCTTTCACGAGTATCTCAGCATCTTTCCCTTTTGTTTAGAGACAGAATCTTGTTACTGATAACTGAGACTCCCAGCTCTTTTCTGTAATTAATGAATCTGCTCACTACACAGTCATGCTGGGAACATCTTTATTGCCAGTCTAAGCCCCAAAGATACAGGTAGTTACAAATGCATGATGGGCATCTCAAGGATGCTAAAGGCAAAGGTGCCCCGTAAACTTGACTGTAGTAACTGGATTTGGACAGACTTGGCTGGAAAGGCCTTGTGAGGGTCATGAACTCTGTAGGGACTGCAGTGGTGGGGGGGGACTAGTTCCTCGGAAGCTACTGGAAGTGGTTTTCTGCCTTGCATTAAGATTATGTTTCTCAAACTGGGCCTTAGATATTGTTTGTTTCTAAGCTGTCTATGATGATTTAAATTTTCATTTTGGTAATAATTTATTAAACTGTTTTAAGCCTCTTCTGGATCATCTGGATGGCTACCTGTCAGTCAGTCAGTTCAGTCACTCAGTTGTGTCCGACTCTTTGCAACCCCATGGACTGCAGCACGCCAGGCTTCCCTCTCCATCATCAACTCCCGGAGCTTACTCAAACTCATGTCCATAGAGTCAGTGATGCCATCCAACCAGCTCATCCTCTGTCGTCCCCTTCTCCTCCCACCTTCAGTCTTTCTGTCATCAGGGTCTTTTCCAATGAGTCAGTCCTTCACATCAAGTGGTCAAAGTATTGGAGTTTCAGCTTCAGCATCAGTCCTTCCAATGAATGTTCAGGACTGATTTCCTTTAGGATGGACTGGTTGGATCTCCTTGCAGTCCAAGGGACTCTCAAGAGGGCTACCTGTGACTAGTCTCTATTATATTTACTGTCAGGTTGGTGCCCAAGGAGGACCAAAAATACTCATATGGGGCTTCCCTGGTGGTCCAGTGGTTAAGATTCCTTGCTTCCAGAGCAAGGGGAATGGGTTCAGTCCTTGGTGGAGGAAGTAAGATTCCACATGCCTGTATGCTGTGGCAAAAAAGAAAACAAAACAAAAACCTCATATGAACTTGATTCCCTGGAGGGACCACAGGGTTATACTTAGAGGGGGTTCCTGAATTGTTAGCTTAGGAATGGAAGAGAACAATACACGTCTCAACACTTCTGCACATTTTATGTCTATTACATTGTATTGTACGTTACTGTGAGTCAAACAAAGCTTGGAGAAGTTAGTCACTTTCTTTGCCAAAATGATCCCCATGATTTAATAAGTATGTATACAGAGAAAGGGAGGAGGGAATTCTTTCCTATTGAGAGCCCTGGGTGTTGAAGTTCTGCTTTCAAGTCATTGGCCTTGTAAAACATGAATTGTTAGGAGTTTCTGGAGCGGACGTAGGGTTCATCAGACAACCCCCGATGCCCAGCCTCTGTCTGAGTTGTGAACTTGAGCTTGTGGCTGGAACAGAGGTGGGCCTCAAATTGCTGGGTTCCATTCACCACACCCAGCTAACTCTTGTGTGAGTCTGTTTTCATCCTTATCCCTCTGCTCCAAGCCATTTATGAGTTCCCATTACCAACTGGATGCTTTACCTGGGCAGCAAGGTAAACACACCTCCATCTGGCTGGCAAGTCTCACCCCTTGAGAGTCTCATCTCACTGTTCGCCTGCCAGAAGCATGTGCTCCAGCCACCCTTCCTCACACAGCCTCCAAAGCTCCCATCTTACCTCTTTCATCACTTCCTTGAATGCTGCCTTGGCCCCATCTCCATTTGTCCAAGCCCCCGCCACCCAGCCCAGTCCAGACACTATTTTACCCTCTCGGATCACCCCTACTTTGATCAATGTCACCCTTCTTTCCTTCCCCCCTAGAATAGCAATCATGTGGACTTGACACATTCTTGAGTTGTGGGGTGGTGAGTGGATGGGTTTGTCCCCCCCGCTTCTGGGTTATGCACTCTTGGGTGGGAGGCAGCGTTCAACTCAGCCCCTAACGTGGCTTTGTCTCCATCTAAGATGTCCTTCATAACACCTGTGTTTATTTGTTCACTCTGGGATTCATTCATTTGCTCACTCATTCATGGAAAAGACTTATATTGAGTAACTACTATGTGCCAGCCACCAAATTTGGCACTGTGAGTAACCAGTGATCAAGACAGACATGGAGGAGTATTCCTCATGAATCTTAGAGGCTGGGGGATGGAGCAGGGAAGTTGGGGAGGAGAGGCAGGCCTTAACAAGCCTTGACAGGTCAGGAGTATTGATAGCAGGAGTCTGGAAACCCCAGAACACACTACAGAGGAATGTCAGTTATTGGCTGTATATGACTTAGCACCCTTCTCAAACCAATGGTTGAGAACACTTAACACCCTTGGACTCTCGCTGTTAATCCTGTCTGCTCATGTGAATCAGCCAGGGAGCCTCCAGGTGCTTGGGCCCAACAAGAGAGAGTCTGACATATTTGGTCTGGGGCATGAATATTGTCAAGAAAACAAAACTCATGGTCCAAGGGGGAGCAGGAAGACCCAAAGGCCCCCCCCCAGTCTGGTCCCCATATAGCCCCCTGAGAATAAGGGCCTTGTTCAGTGCTGGGGCCACAGGTGAGAGGGCTCAGAGAAGCTTGTTTGGGCTTCCATGGGCCCTGTTGTGGATCCCTCCCCAAAAGTTATCTTCAAATCCTAACCCCCAGAATTGGCCTCATTCAGAAACATGGTCTTTGCCGATGCAATTCAGTTAAGATCCAGTGGTCCTACTGGATTAGGATGGGCCCTTCTTCAATAAGGATGAAATGTCCTTATAAAGAAGAGGGTGGTTTAGGATCCAGACACACAGGGAGGACGGCAGAGGCACAGGTCAGACCAATGCAGCTGCAGCCAAGGAATGCTGAGGCTTGCCAGCAACCACGAGAAGCTAAAAAGAGACAAGAAAGTGTTCTTCCCCGGGTACATCACGGGGAGCGCGATCCTGTCAACACCTGCTGTGGGACTTCAGCCTCCGGGGCTGGGAGAGAAGACATTCCTGTTGATTGAAATCATCATTCCGTGGTATTTTGTCATGGCAGCCCTGGGACCTAATACAGACCCAGGGGTCATGCCCAGGGGAAGGGTAATGCCAGGTTCCTCCCTTGACCTGGGTAGCAGGAGCCCAGAGGCAAACCCTTAGCAAGTGTCACAGCTGTGACTTTCTTGAATTTTTTTAAATCAAGACTGCAGCCTGCACGGGAGGTCAGCAAGAGAGAAGGGGACTCAAAGTGTTAAGGGACATCGTGGCTCTCACTTAATCAGTCCCACAGCTACAACTGCTCATCATTACTATAGCTTCATCATCAAGTCAGTGGCTCGACCAGGGTTCTGGGTGGGGAAAGAGCGTGTACTCTGGGGCCCTGGCTCTAACCCCATCTGTGTCACATCAGCTGTGTGACTTTAAGAAGTGTGGCTTGGAGACCTTTGTCTCCCCCTCTGTAAAGTGGAGTTAATAATAGATCCCATGCAGGGTTGTCGTGAGGATTAAATAAAATGTGAGCAGAATGCCTTGGTAAGACAGCTGTCACATGCCAGTGCCGTCATTTTAGTGATTTGAACAGAGCAGGCTGAGTGGTGGAGCAAGACATCCTCTGGCTTGATCAGGGAACCTGATCACGCCAACCTTGGTGTGTGGACGAACCCGGGTGGCGGGCCAAAGATCTGAGCTTGGGTTTTGGTTCTATCATGAGTGACCTCTGGGACCTTAGGAAAGTAACTTTGCTCAGTGTCCTCAACTTTAAGATTGGTTAACAAAATCTATACGATAGTGGCAAATGAAATGAAATGAAAAAAAAAAAAAAAAGAAATGAAATGACACAAGCGTCATTTGTCAGTGTTGGCCAGGGACTCATCGGAAGGGATAGGAAGGACCAGGACTCAGAACCAGAGCAGGGGCTCAGCCTGGTTCCTAGGCGGTGGGGCTGCTGGGGGCTCTTGAATGGGGTAGCTGGCCTGACTCTGGCAGTGTATGTGCTGCAGGTTTCTCTAGGATGGGAAGCCAGTGGATTCTCTTCTTGGAAGAGAACCTTCCAAGAGCCACAAGTTGGAATCTCTGACTCTTGCACTTCTTCCAGGGGTGACCTCACCCCAACTTCCCAGTTTTCCCAGTTCTCTGCTCCTGTGTCCAGCACCTACTCCTGCAAGACAGCTCCGAGGGCACAAGCGGCTCAGACCCCATCACCATGGAGTGGGGAGCAGAGCCTGGCAGAGGGCAGCCTGGATGTGTTGCTCTCCCCCTGGGCTCTGAGCAGCTGTCCTGTCCGCACCTGTCAGTAGCCCACCTTCTAGAAGCCCTGGGCCCACCACCTGCTCAGCTTTTTGTGAAAGTTGTTTGCTGTTGTTTATAGCCAACATGGAGGGCTCTGTTTCACCAGAGTGGATGTTTTCAAATTCAGAGGTTTTTACCTGCTTGATTTTAAATCTAATCAGATTCTTCTAATCTGGTGGAAAATCAGAGCTTTCCAACCAGGCTAAATCTTTTGTAAGTCTGTTCCTTCCTGGGCTCTTTGTTTCACAAGCTGCGTATGAGCTTTCTGCTCTAGTTCCATGAGTTGAAGGCTAGTGTGCTAGTTAGCCATGCATGTATGTGTTAGTCGCTCAGTCTTTGCAACCCCATAGGCTGTAGCCTGCCAGGCTCCTCTGTCCATGGAATTCTCCAGGCAAGAACACTGGAGTGGGTAGCCATTCCCTTCTACAGGAGATTTTCCCAACCCAGGGATCGAACCCAGGTCTCCTGCACTGCAGGGAGATTCTTTACCATCTGAGCCACCTAGAATTGCAGCAACAAATGACCACAAACTAGGTGGCTTAAAATGCCAGAATCTTATTCTCTCACTGTTTTGGAGGCCAGAAATCTGAATTCAAGGTGTCAGCAGGGCCATGGCCCATCTGATAGCCCTAGGAGAGAATTTTTTCTTGCCTCTTCTTATTCTGGGTGGGGCCTGGCATTCCTTGGCTGTGGGTGCCACTGCAGTGCCTGTCTCTGCCTTCACATGGCCTTGTTCCCTGTGTTTCTGTATTTTAAAGCTCCCTTTCTTAAAAAAAATTTTTTTTGATGTGGACCATTTTAAGAATCTTTATTGAATTTGTTACAATATTGTTTCTGTTTTATGTTTTGGTTTTTTGGCTGCGAGGGCTCTTAGCTCCCCAACCAGGGATTGAACCCGCAGACCCTGCACTGGAAGGCAAAGTCTTAACCACTGGACCAGCAGGGAAGTCCAAGAGCTCCCTCTCTTTTCGTCAGTGATATCATCAGTCATTGGATTTAGAGCCCATCTGAAATCCAGGATAATCCTATTTTGAAAGCTGTGATTTAATTGCGTTAGTAAAGACCCAGTTCCAAATAAAGTCACATTCATGGATACCAGGGGTTAGGATTTGGATGTATCTTTCTGGGGGCTTCTATTCAACCCACTACAGGGGGTAATAATAACATTTATTGAATAATGTTTTGTGTTTGGTGGTTTTCACATGTTACTTCACTGAATCCCCACACTAACTCTGCAAAATAGGTACACTTTCTTCCTACTTGAACTTCCCTGGTGGCTCAGATTTGGTAAAGTGTCTGTCTACAATGAGGGAGAACCAGGTTTGATCCCTGGGTCGGGAAGATCCCTGGAGAAGGAAATGGCAACCCACTCCAGTACTCTTGCCTGGAAAATCCTATGGACGGAAGAGCCTGGTAGTCTACAATCCATGGGGTTGCAAAGAGTCGGACACAACTGAGCGACTCCACTTTCTTTCTTTCCACTTTCTTCCCACTTTTGTAGGTGGGAAAACTACAGTTTGAAAAAGCTGTCGAGCTTGTTGAAGTTCAAACAGCTTGCTAGTGCAGCCACTAAATTCTAGCCTAGCTCTTTCCACTAAACTGGAGTCATTCTTCATCATAAGAGGGAGAGAAATGAACAACTACTGTAGTAAAATGGCCACAGGAAAAACATATGAGTTTTCCGCCACTCATTCATGCACAGAGAACCACTGAAGAATATTGGGGCATTAAGAATATCAGAGATTTTTTTACCCTGGAATATTAGTCATAAAAAAAGAATGAAATTTTGCCACTTGTAGCAACGTGAATGGATTCGGAGGACATTGTGCTAAGTGAAATAAGTCAGATAAAGGACATGCTGTATGGTATCACTCCTGTGAAATGTAAAAAAGACAACAAATAGTGAATAAAACAAAAAATTATAGCAGATATAGAGGACACACTAGTGGTTACCAGTGGGGACTCAGAGAGAGAGGGCTAATACAGGAGTAGGGGAAAGAAGAGCGGGAGCTTTGTAACGATGTTCATCTAAAAGTTGCTGAAAGCTAACAGAACTAGAGCGAAAGAATTTATACCAAAGGATATTGATGGGTACTTCAAGAGGGCCATACCCAGTTTATTTAGTGGTTGAATCTAAAGGTCTAACACATATTGTGTGTGTGCTAAGTTGCTTCAGTTGTGTCTGACTCTTTGTGACCCTATGGACTGTAGCCCACCAGGCTCCTCTGTCCATGGGATTCTCCAGGCAAGAATACTGGAGTGGGTTGCCATGCCCTCCTCCAGGGGATCTTCCTGACCCAGGGATTGAACTCATGTCTCTAACGTTGTCTGCTGCATTGCAGGCAGATTCTTTACTGCTGAGCCACCAGCAAAGCTCTTAACATGTATTAGGTGCTCCAAAAATATTTGGTGAATAGATGAATGCCTGAAGAAATGCAGCCGTGAGAAGACTAAGGACAAGGTTACCTTGAGACAAGATCCCGCTGTGGTATATGACCTCTTAGCTGCCAAAGTAAAGTTGAGGTGTTCTTTCACTTTGCACAGTCTCTGCAGCCGGGCCTCTCTGCTCAGATGTCACCTCACAGATGGGAGTGATTTTCTTAGGGAAAGAAACAAAATTAAGTTTGTATTAAAAGTTGGATGCCAGGAGTTTGGGAATAATCTTGATTGTCTCACTGTTATATCCCAACTGGGATCAGTTGAGACATCTCAGAGCCCATAACCTTCCCAGGCAGAAGCTTGTCCACCATTTTCTGCCAGGGTTAATTTCCTGACTCTGGGTCCCACAATTTCACAGGAATAGAATATAAGCAAATGGAGAAAATTTTTGTACTGCTATGAAATTTTGCTGGGAAAAGAAAATGCATGCTCAAAAGTTCTAAGAACTTCTGAGCCTCGTACCCAAGAGACTGTACAGATTTGTGCAGTTTGAACCATGCTTGTTGAAATAAATTTGGGTTGGGAAAGTAGCTAGGAGGTTTGAGGTTTCTGGACAATAATGGTAAGTGTTTTAATTCCCAACCATGTGAAATTTTCCTTGCTGTTTCAAAATGTCTTTCAACTTGAATGGGACATCTCCTTGGTTTGCAAAGGCTCTGTGTATTAGAGTTCTGCAGAGAAGCAGAACCAAGAGGATCTCTCTCCCTCCCTCCCTCCATCTACCCATTCATCCATCGGAAGAGATTTATTATAAGGAATTGGTTCCTGTGATTATAGAGGCTTGTGGCTCAGGCAAGTTGACCCCTAAAATTAACCTCACACTTAATTTCTATGGCATATGTTCATTCTTAGCTGTAGTAAGGTGGCAGTGTCATAGATATGACCCCTTGTAATGTCCTTGGCAAAGGTATGTTCAATTGAAACAAAAGACTGTAGGAGCCAAGGCAGAAATCCAAACAGTGGCTTATAAGATAGGATGTTTTCTTAGTCTTGTAAATGTCCATTGACTTCCTTTGCTTCTTGTCCTGTCTGTGTCTGCTTCTCTTTTTTAAATGAGTGAAAGAAAAGATGGGTGAGATATGTTATCACAGTGCAGGGGGAGGTGTTTGGGTTCTTTGACCACATCTACAGGGCTCTTGCTTGAAACCTGTTTCTAATAGACAGAGGAAGGCTTTGATTAAAACTGTATTTGCTCGCCAAACTCTTTCCCTTTTTATTAACAGATATAGCTGTCCCCATTAACCCACTCTGACGGAGGAGACTTGCTATGCAGGGGGCAAGGAAAGTCAATTAACTTCCAGAGGACTTGGATGAATACCTCCAGTAGGATTGGCCCATGGATGTTCATTAGGCCTCCTTCCCACCACTTTTCATTTCCCAGTTGCTGTGTTCACTAGTGAAAGGCATGTTTACACATATGGCTCACAAAATACATTTGAGTGGTAGATTTTTGTTGTTAGCTAACTTGATTTATGGATGTGAGAGTTGGACTGTGAAGAAAGGTGAGCACCGAAGAATTGATGCTTTTGAACTGTGGTGCCTGAGAAGACTCTTGAGAGTCCTTTGGACTGCAAGGAGATCCAACCAGTCCATCCTAGAGGAAATCAGTCCTGGGTGTTCTTTGGAAGGACTGATGCTGAAGCTGAAACTCCAATACTTTGGCCACCTCATGCGAAGAGCTGACTCATTGGAAAAGACTCTGATGCTGGGAGGGATTGGGGGCAGGAGGAGAAGGGGACGACAGAGGATGAGATGGCTGGATGGCATCACTGACTCGATGGACATGAGTCTGGGTGAACTCCAGGAGTTGGTGATGGACAGGGAGGCCTGGCATGCTGCAATTCACGGGGTCGCAAAGAGTCAGACACGACTGAGCAACTGAACTGAACTTGATTATAAGGTATTTAGTCTTCTTAAAGCCAGGAGTCATTTAAAATCCAACAATAAAGTCAACATTATTTGTAATATGGCCACTAACGAATATTGTATTAGCAAAATAATCACCATGCAAGATTTATTGGTAAACTTGTCAGGTCAATGTCATGCATCAGAAGCTTTAGTAATAGTGGTCTCAACACCTAGTTAAATATATTTCCTGAGTGTTTTACTATTCTTTTTTACTGTGTTACTGTTCTCATGGGATATGATGTGGTCGTTGGCAGCTTGGATGAATAAGGAGGGTTGAAATGGACTGCCAGAGATCTTCTGTATGTATATATGAATCTAGGCAATAATATTCTCTTAGGTATGCTAGCTCTGCTAGGTGCTGTTTTCTTTATGACTATTTTATTTATTTATTTGGCTGTGCCAGGTCTTAGTTGTGGCATGTGGGATTTCAAACCCAGGGGCCCTGTAGTGAGAGTGCAGAGTCTTAGCCACCTGGACCACCAGGAAAGTCCCAAAGCGCTAATTTCAAATGATTGTGAATTTCTTCTTCTTCTTTGTAAGTTGGACTGTCTGGATATGAAAGCAGAAATTGCAGGGGAGGCCAGCCAGGGTTATGGTGGGAGAGGTGAGAGTGATCTGAATTTACTAGCTGTGTGTGTGTGATTCTGGGCAGATTACATAATCTCTCTGAGTCTGTTTCTTCATCTCTGGGATAGTTGTGTCTACTGTATAGGTTTATTATTAAGAGCTCGGTGTGGTGAAACTTGTCAGTCATGTGGCTGACTTTATTCATAATAAAAGCAGTTTTCCTCTTTTGATTTGTATTCTTTCTCTTTTACTGCCTTATTATGACTAGCCTTTTGTGTTATTTATTTAACTGTAATTCTGTCTTCCTTGTTGAAGTTTCAGTAGAAAACTGCCATCATAGAATCTCGTAATCCTGGTTGCTGAATCCAGAGTTCATTGTATTTTTGTTTGACTTTCCACCAAATTACATTCAGACAGTGGTAAGGCAAAAGAAGGCATCTTTATTCCCAGGTTTTAAGAATTAAGCCTTACTTCTGAGTAAGCAACTCCTGAACCAAGTTTGGGATTCAGAGCTAGGATTGTTCTGGAGATGCTGGATGGGTCCCAACAACCAGTTCTGAATGGGAAGGACGGGGGCTTTCAGAGCCATGGGCTGGAATAGGGGGATTCTTCACCTACTGTAGTCATCAAATGTGTTAATGCCGGCTCACGGGAGTGTGAGCCTAACTGGTGCCTAATAGGTATCTGATCAGGGACTTACCAGGTGCAGCAGGGGATACTGGTAAACTCTGAAGCTTGCACTACAGAGATCTGGTTTGAGATTCTAAACAGACACAATTTTAGCATTTAGGAGGCTTGAAAACACTTAGAAAGGAACTGGTCCAGAGAAACTTAACATGGTACAAATAGCCCCTACTTTGAGTGAATGGAAAGTCACTGTGGTTGGGAGGGGAGGTGCCGATTGAGAGATGATTGTCTGAGATGCCACTGGTTACAAGAAGCAACCTCAATTAAGTAGCACCATGGTTGAGGGAAGAGAATACAGGAAGCACAACTACATTACCTGCAAACTGAGTTGCAATGTGCATTCTTATTTTATGATTTCAAGGAATATATGTCAACTTAAATAGACATTTGCCTGTTTTTCTCCCCTATCATAATGCTTTGCATGGTCCTGGCAGAGGGTAGGAGCTGATGTCATTAAAGGCACCACTGATGTACAGCCGGTATTCAGGAAACACTTGCTGGACAGTTGGCATGAATAGACAGGTCCAAGGGACACTGCGGGTTGAAATGCTGACCATGCTTTGCGGGGCGGGCTCTTAAAGCCTGCTTTGAAGGTCAAGGGGATAGTAGTTCAGAGAGAGTGTGGTGTGCATGGGTGCTGCATTAGAGAACTTGGCCCTGGCAGAGAAAAGATGTGGCTAAAGACAGTTCCAGAGTGCCCAAGGCTCGTGCCCACAGTGTTGGAGACATGGCCACAGGGAGATAAAGGGCAGAGCAGTCCCTCTGAGACTGGCCGGGGAGGCAAAGGGAGATGGGAAGAAAGAGCCAAATGTAAACTTTAAAAGCATTCTCCCAAACTAAAATGCTCTGGAAGAGTCAGAAATGGTACAGCAGCGTTTGCTTTGACAAATTTTGTCAAAACAAAAAACAATGATCCAACTCAAAACTCTGTGATACCTTTATGTTGTTTACATAGAGGATCTTCAAGGGTTTAATTCAGAACATTTCTGTGATGAATGAATGGCTCTTGTTCATGTAAACAAAAACCAGCCTGGACCAAGGAACCAAATCTTTTTCATCCGGGTCACAGCCATTTCCCTGAAGAGAGAACTTCCCCTCCCTGCCCCTTCTCACTTCTGGGAAACATGACCAGCACTCTTAGAATCTTGTCCCTCATCTGAGGCATCTCTGCTGCTCCCATGGGACTCTCATTTAAGAGTGACCCTTGTGCTTTTCTAGGATAGGATACTACTTGAACTTAGATTTAGAAAGCTTTGGGCAGTTACAGGAAATACAGCTTTCTACAAACTAGCCATATGACCTTGGCACAGTCCCTTTCTCTCTGAACCTTTGTTCCTTGCCATTAGAAAGGATAACTTTTTTTTCTTGCATTTAAAATGCTCTAAGGAGCTTGCCTGGTGGTCCAGTGTTTAAGACTCCATGCTCCTATTGTCGAAGGTCCAGGTTCAATCTTTAGCTAGAGAACCAGATTTCATATGCTGCAACTAAGAGTTTGCATGCTAAGACCTGGCCCAGCCAAATAAATACATGATGATAAATATCGTAAAAATCTTCTAAAAAATGAATTTAAAAAATAAAATGCTTTGAGTCTACATTAGACATTTAAGACCAGTGCTGTCCAATAGAAATATAGAGCAAAACACATATATAATTTTAAAGCACGCTTAAAATGTTTAAATTTTAAAAACAGGTGAAATTAATTTTAAGAATATGTTTTATTTAACTCATACAGCCAAAATACCATCACTTCTATATGGAATCAATAGAGTGGGGAAAAAAAACAAAACTGTTAATACAGTTTACATTCTCTTTTGTGGGAGAGCCACTAAGCCTTTGAAGTTTCGTCTTTACACTTAACAGCACATCTCAGTGCAGACAAACCACATTTGACGTGCTCAGTAGCCACGTGTGTCTAGTGGCCTGAGAACCGAACAGTACCATTTGAGACCGTGAGTCACGAGAGAGCCCCACTCAGATGCAAAGTGAACCTGAGGAGGATCATTAAAAGGCCCTGCCTGTAGCCCCATGAATTTCTTAGACCTTGCAAGGTTTGCATTAATTCATTAAAAGCCTAGTGTGAGTTTGCATTACCCATGAGGTCTTTTTAAAAACATGGAAAATTAGAAGTCAGTTTTGAGGCAGAAGAAGGACAAAGGCCCTGCGAATCCCTAGATGGGCCCACAGTGTTATCTCCTCCATTCCCAAATCCCCAAACTGAGAAAGCCAGAGGTTTATGTGTGTGTCAGGTTGGCACTGGTTAATTTGGGGGCATGTGATGTGCTGTGAGGGGATATCTGCTCTCTCTAGCCCACTGAACCTACTGGATGCACGTGTCAGGAAGTAGTAAGGGTTAAGACGTTGTTTAGCCACTTCAGTCATGCCTGACTCTTTGCGACCCCAAGAAAATGACCTGGCTTTGTGCTTGGGCCTGTCAAAGGGGGCAGGAAATTAAGATTACTCTTGGGCCATTTTATGGCTTTGGGAAATCAAGGTATGCCTCATAAAAGAGGTGGTTTACATGAAGCCACCATTTGTTCAAACTTTACTTAACACATGAATAAGGATTTTTTGATCACTGGTGAGTAATCCCGTTTATGTGAGAAAGGTTCAAAGGTTGTTGGCAAGTTCAAAGGTAGTTGGCAAGTTCAAAGGTAGCTTCAGGCATGGCTGGACCTAGGGACTCCAGCAATGGGGATAGGGCTCTTTTTCTCCAGTTACCAGCTTTTTTTCTCTGAGCGCTGGCTACATCCTCAGACTGGAAAGGGTGGGAGGTGACAGGGTTGACGGCAACTCTAAGTACATATTCTCATGGTTTATTTTCTGAAGACAGGAAAGACCTCTTTCTCCCAAAGCCAGCTGAGCAAATCCTAGGGAAAATTCTGTCCTTGCTTGAATCCATCACTGGGGTGTAAAGAATGGCCAGTCCTCAGCTATGTCCCCACCTCCTACGGCTCAGGTGCAGTCAGCCAAATCTGAACCATATGGAATAGGTCCTCCCATTACTGTAAGAAGGGGGAAAGAATAGTAAGTAGAGCAAAATAATTAACTTTCATTCCTTATTATTTTTAAACTTTTTATATCAGAGTATAGCCATTTAACAATGTTGTGATAGTTTCAGGTGGATGGTCAAGGCTCTCAGGTGTACATACACATGTATCCATTCTTCCCCCAACTCCCCTCTCATCCAGGCTGCTACATAATATTGAGCAGCATTCTCTGTACTATATGGTGGGGCTTTGTTGGTTTTTCATTTTAAATCAAGCAGTGTGTACATTTTTATCCCAAACTCCCTAACTATTCCTTCCTCCCATCCTTCCCCCTGGCAACCATAAGTTTGCTCTCCAAGTCTGTGGATCTGTTTAGTCTGTTTCCATTTTGTAAATAAGTTCATTTGTATCATTTTGTTTTAGATTCCCCATGTAAACAGTATCATTTGATACTTCTCCTTCTCTGACTTGATTCACTCAGTGTGGTAATTTCTGTGTCTGGCGGTGATGCCGCAATGGCATTATTTCATTCTTTTTTATGGCTGAGTAATATTCCATTATATATATATGTATCATATCTTCTCATTCCTCTGTTGGTGGACATTTAGGTTGCTCCCTTGTCTTGGCTATTGTACACAGTGCGGCAATGAATGTTGAAGTCCACGTATCCTTTTGGACCATGGTTTTCTCCAGATATATGCCCAGGAATGGTATTGCCAGATCATATGGTACCTCTATTTATAGTTTTTTAAGGAATCTCCATACTGTTCTCCATTAGCTTCCATTCATTACTGATTCCTAACTTTTACAAGGCTGGGAACCGATTCCTCATTGATGGGGTTCACATATGGGATTAGATATGGTCTCTGCCTGATTATCAGTTCTCGTCCACTGGAGATGTTCTAACCAGCAGAAGCAGGACTGGTCTAGCTGGAAAGCCATTCAGAACTGCCAGCTTTATTAAAATTGATCCTATGTGTGGGGACTTTTGCTTCCCCACCCCTCCTAGTAGTAAGGGCCATTTTAGGCAGACCATTTTTTGTGCTCTCCCACAACTGAACAACCACACCCTCCCCATTTCTGTTCCATCCTTCTGGTCTGACCCTGGCACTGAGGAGTCAACTTGGGGATGGCAAGCTCTTCCCCAGCTCTTTTGCTTCCTGAGCCAAGAGTTGCAGCTGCCACCATTGTTTCTCCTGTTAGACTGCCCTGGAGGGCTCGGCTGTCTTGAAGTTCATCAGTGTTGCCTGGAATAAGTGAAAGTCGTTTTTTTCAGGTCCTTCCCCATCCCTGGATGGGGAAGCCCTGCTCTGCTTCTACCCGCTGGGCCTTTGGAATTTCCCTTTCAGTTTTCTTTCCCATCTTATTCCTGAGGTGGGCAGAAGTTTGTGTTCACTGCGCTCTATCCATGGGTCTCTGCCCTCAGCCCAAGCCTTGGTGACATTTTATCCCAGGCTGCTCAAGGTACTTTTCTTCCTGGATATTTTCCCCACACTTTGCTTTCATTAGAATGTTTTTTATTTCTACTGTCTGGAGTAATAAGCAAATCTTTACCAATATAAAGTAGACTTGGATAATGGAATAAACTCTAGGTTTGAGGTCAGAGGGATCTGTTGATTCTGAGCCCTGACGTTTACAGTGTGACCTCAGGTCTCCCCTCTGTGAAATGGGGATGATAATGCCTACCCAACAGGATGAACTGAAATTGTGTCTGCAGACAGCTGGTCCAGATTCCAGGCTCAAAATATATATATGCTGTGGTAGTTGACTTTCCCTTTGCAAGCGAAAGAGAACCCAACTCAGTCGGGCTTAATCACAAAATGGGACGTCCTGGCTGGCCATAACTGAGCGGTAGAGGAGAAGGCTAGTTAGAGTCGGGGCTGAACGGTCAGAAGATCTAGGCTCTGTTTTCCTTCCTTGGGAGGCTCTTCCTGGAGATGGCCAAGATGGCCCCAGACTGACATTCTAGCAGCTCAAAGATAGAGAAATAGTTCCAGGAAGAGTCCCAAGGCTGATGCCCATTGCTTTGGCTCTCATCATGAAGCCATCTCTAAGCCAGTCACTATGGCTAAGGAAATGAAACACTCTGATTGGCTGACTCCAAGGTCATGTGGCTGTCATGGAGTCAGGGGTGGGGCTTCTACTTCTATATAAGACACAAATACAGTTGGGTGAAAGGGTTTCCCAAAGAGAAATTGGGAACAAATGAGAAGGGCAAGTGGATGCTGGGAAGGGAGGAAACCTGTGGTAAGAGCCACTGTACACGCTCTTGGGTTGTCCCTGCCGAGGCAGTGTCTGCAGTGGTGGTATGCTCTCTGCCCCTTGGAATGTTACCTGGGATGCTGTCAACGGGGTGTTGCCCAGGCTGGGGTTAGACAGCGTGGGAAACAAGCACAGGACCTGGTAGCCACCCCTCCGTTCACAGCCTACCACTCACTCTTGCTCTGCACATAGGTTTCTGGTGTCAGTTTAAGCTGGACTGGGGAGCTATGGAAAGCTTGGAAAACCTTCACTTATTTATTTTCAGCATTATGTGTTTCGAGAAATATGGTTCTCCAGAGGGGTTCAACCCAAATTCCACCTCAGTTACCCTTGCTGCCTTTCTGCCAGGGCATAGTTTAGTAGTCCTGCAAAAACAAACAAGGATATTTCCGATCACTTTTTTGAAACTGTTCTACTAAACTTACAGTGTGTTTATGTGTGTGTGGGTGGGTGTGAGTGTGTGTTTATGGAGGGTCTTCCACATCCATTTTATAGGAGGGTTTTAGGTTTTATTTAACAGTGGCTCAGCTGGTAAAGAATCTGCCAGCAATGCAGGAGACCCGGGTTCAAAATCTGAGTCAGGAAGATCCCCTGGAGGAGGACATGGCAACCCACTCCAGTATTCTTGCCTGGAGAATTCCATGGACAGAGGAGCCTGGCGGGCTACAGTCCATGGGGTTGCACAGAGTCAGACACGACTGAGCTACTTTATATACATATAAATATAACAACTAATATTTACTTAGTATGTGTACTTAATGGAATTATTTTGTGATCTTTATACCAATCCTATGAAATGTAGATACTGTTACTAATCCCATTTTACAAATGAGGAAACTGAAGCACAGAGAGGTCAGTTAAGCTCTCCAAATGCCACACAGCCTGTATGTGGTGTAACCAACCCAAGGCTGAGCCATGATTTGGAATTAGGATTAAGCAGTGTAAGTTTGGAACCTGGTACAGGTGGGAAGGACATGGAGGACACTGCTTTCTCTGGACCAAGAACCAAGCATGAAAGGTACGTGTTGTTTAGTCATTCAGTTGTGTCTGACTTTGAACTGAAATCCCATGACGCAAAATAGTGGAGGCTCCTCTGTCCTCCACTATCTCCTGGTGAATGAGTGACTGACAGTTGTTCAGCTGTGTCCAATGCTTTGCAACCCCGTGGACTGTAGCCTGCCAGGGTCCTTTGTCCATGGAATTCTCCAGGCAAGAATATTTGAGTGGTATTAAAGAAATGCCAATCAAAACTGCAGTGAGATATCACCTCACACCGGTCAGAATGGCCATCAAAAACAGTCTACAAACAATAAATGCTGGAGAGAGTGTGGAGAAAAGGGAACGCTTTTGCACAGTTGGTGGGAATGTAAATTGATACAGCCACCATGGAAGATGGTATGGAGATTCCTTAAAAAAACTAGGAATAAAACCACCATATGACCCAGCAATCCCACTCCTAGGGATATATATACCCTGAGGAAACCAAAATTGAAAAAGACACAGGTATCCCACTGTTCATTGCAGCACTGTTTACAATAGCTAGAACATGAAAGCAACCTAGATGTCCATCGACAGATGAATGGATAAAGAAGTTGTGGTACATATACACAGTGGAATATTACTCAACCACAAAAAGGAACAGTTCTTTTGAGTCAGTTCTAATGAGGTGGATGAACCTAGAGCCTATTATACAGAGTGAAGTTAAGTCAGAGAAAAATATATATCACATGCTACTGCTAAGTCGCTTCAGTCCGACTCTGTGTGACCCCGTAGACAGCAGCCCACCAGGCTCCTCTGTCCCTGGGATTCTCCAGGCAAGAACACTGGAGTGGGTTGCCATTTCCTTCTCCAATGCAGGAAAGTGAAAGTGAAGTCGCTCAGCTGTGTCCGAGTCTTTGAGACCCCAGGGACTGCAGCCTACCAGGCTCCTCTGCCCATGGGGTTTTCCAGGCAAGAGTACTGGAGTGGGTTGCCATTGCCTTCTCCATATATATCACATACTAATGCATATATATGGAATCTAGAAAAATAGTACTGAAGAATTTATTTGCAGGGCAGCAATGGAGAAACAGAATAGACTTATAGACATGGGGAGAGGGGAGGAGAGGGTGAGAATGAGAGTAACATGGAAACTTACATCACCATATGTAAAATGGGTAGCCAACAGGAATTTGCTGTATGGCTCAGGAAACTCAAACAGGGGCTCTGTGTCAACCTAGAGGGGTGGGATGGGGAGGGAGATGAGAGGGAGATTCAAAAGAGAGAGGATATATGGCTGATTCATTGTTGAGGTTTGACAGAAAACAACAAAATTCTGTAAAGCAATCATCCTTCAATTAAAAAATAATTTTTTTTAAAAAGAGAATACTGGAGTGGTTTGCCATTCTTTCTTTAACCATCTCCTGGAGTTTGCTCAAATTCATGTCCATTGAGCCGGTGGTGCTATCTAACCATCTCATCCTCTGTCGCCCCCTTTTCCTCTTGCCTTCAGTCTCTCCCAGCATCAAAGTCTTTTCCAAAAGGTACATGAGCACCCCCCCTGCCCCCATCCCCTACCCCAGGCTGCCCAGGACATTCTAGCAGTTCACAGGGCGTGTGAGGAATTTCAGGTCCAGTAGCCACCAGGGTCCAGGCCAGGCAAAGAGGCTGGGGGGCTGGGAGACCTTTGTCCTCTAGCCCAGCCTCCTTGGAGCCCCAAGGAAGGGCTCTTGACTATGTAGGGCAGGGGGCACTGGATCAGGCTCGGGTAGCCTACTGCTGGCTGATCCCAAGGTCAAGGTGGTGGTGGTGGTTTTGGACTGCTGTGGCTGATTTTGACCTTGGTGGCGGAGGCCTGAACAGAATCAACAGGCCGCACTAGTACATCAGCCCAATGGTGTGTCATTCCTGTTGCCAAAAGCTGGAAAGAAACAGGAAATCTGAACAGGACGGTGATTATTTTTTCTTTCCATACATTTGTAGTTTCTGTTCTTTTTGTCCAACAGTGAATAAGGACAAACCTCAATTTGCAGCCAAAACCGAAAGCAGAGCGGCCCCTGGGCAGCATCTTCTCTCCATGTAATAACTCACTGCTCTTTTGTGTTGATGAACAGGGAAGGATATAAAGAAGGAATGAAAAATTTCCCAGAACCCCTCCACAGAGCGATAACCACTGTCATTTCCCAGACTTCTTTTTTTTTTTTTTCCCTCTATGAGACACTGTAGTTCCCAAACTTGCAAAGTGAACTTGAGTGACCCTCGTTCAGAGACTGCAATGGTTTGCACCAGTTGTTGTGGGCCTTGCCACGCAGGGAGCCGCCCAGCTGAACCTCTGCACCTCCCACCCGCATAACTGAGTCTGAATGAAGCCACTCTTCTGCAGATTGCATTTAAGGAATGTCCTCACTGAGCCAGGGGAACAAAGGCCCCCTGGGCCCCAAAGCCTCTTTGTCTGGCCGGGACCCTGATGGCTGCTAGAACCTGGCTGCCCTGCCCCTGCCCGCCTCTACCGCCTGAACTGCTGGAGTGCCCTGGGGGTTGAGCTCCTTCAGCCCTAGGTTCCTGGTCTCTGGGGGAGCAGCCACCTCCATGCCCTTCCCACCTGCACCCTGGAGAAAGTTCTCCCAGCAGAATGCTGTCCAGGTGTGAGATAGGCCCACTGCTAGGGGCTGCCTCTGGGTGGTCCTCCCAGAGCTGTTAACTGTGGGGACCTGAATTGTGGTCTGTAACTGGTGAGCCCTCTGCCCAATCGTACTGGACAAACCTGCCCAGATACTTTCAGTGCAAGACAATTCAGGAGGAGCCTTCACTGGGGAGGGGTGGGTGTCTGTGTGTGTCTCTGAAAGCCTTATGCTCAGCAGATGTTTTCCAAGCATCGACTTTTGAGCAAAGCACTGTTTAAGCATAGTGTGGCAGTTGCTCAATCATGTCCGACTCTGCAACTCCATGGACTATAGCCTGCCAGGATCCTCTGTCCATGGGATTTCCCAGGCGAGAATACTGGAGTGGGTTGTCATTCATAGTGGGGGAAACCAAACCAGAAGATGTGGTCCCTACCTACTCAGAGCTTTCAGCCTCACTGGGGACTAAGGACTTGCATTCATGGGGCAATTAGAAAATTAGAGATGGGAGAATCACCAAATAATAGCCCCTCTGCTTTGGATTGGGTGGCCAGGTGGTGCTTCTGGGCAGGTTGAAGCAGAGGGAAAGTGGCCCTTGGCCTCTCTGCCTTGCTGTGCTTAGTTTGATGTCTTCAGCGGTTGCTGTGTGAATTTCCGAGGGGCCATATCTAAGCGGCGCCGGTTCCAGCTGGCTCTGTCGCTGGGGTTGGAATTCTGCTCTTGGGGAGGTTTGTTCCATCTGAGAGGTCACCAGTGAGCAGCTCGAGTTGTTTTTCCAGGAGTGCAAGCCGTGGAAGAGCATCTGTGCGCTCTGTTGAAGCCCACACAGCTACTCTGGAAGGGCAGAGAGCAGCCTTTTCTTAGAGAAAGTGTTTAAGTGATGAGACTCTGAGATAGGTGAGAAAAGGCAGATCTTGCAAAAAAAAAAAAAAAGATGACAGACTGACTTGAAGGTCAGGCTCAGCAGGGAGCAATGCAGTCACAGCCCTGGTAAAGGGAGCACGGCCGTCTCCCCCTCGCTGGTTCTTGGAGATGGAGATAAAAACTCCTGGAGTATTTATCCTGGAGAAAGTTATTTACATTTCTGGCTACTCTCCTGAGGTCCAAGCAGACAGGATCAATGATAGCCCACCGAGGAGGGTAGCCTGCGAATCTTCTGGGTGCTGATTGTCAGTGATAAGAACTCCCACTTCTTCAAGCAGGACAAAGAACTCAGTTCTGTGATGTGTCAACACCAAGACTTCTTGGTTCTTGTCTTCCGCACTTCCCTTCCTCACTGTCTAGAAGGGAAAAGATGTTAGAAGGAAAAAAAAAAGATATTTTCAAGTGTATCTAACTTTATGTACACTTTGCTGGTAGAGGTCTGCATAGTCAAAGCTGTGGTTTTTCCAGTAGTCATGTATGGATGTGAGAGTTGGACCATAAAGAAGGGTGAACGCCAAAGAAATGATACTTTCTAATTGTTGTGCTGGAGAAGACTCTTGAGAGTCCCATGGACTGCAAGGAGATCAAACCAGTTAATTCTGAAGGAAATCAACCCTGAATACTCATTGGAAGTACTGATGCTGAAGCTGAAGCTCCAGTACTTTGGCCACCTGATGTGAAGAGCCGACTCACTGGAAAAGACCCTGATGCTGGGAAAGATTGAGGGCAAGAAGAGCAGGAGGCAACAGAGGATGAAATGGTTGGATGGCATCCCTGACACAATGGACATGAGTTTGAACAAACTCTGGGAGATAGTGAGGGGCAAGGATCCCTAGTGTGCTGCAATCCATGGGGTCACAAAGAGTCGAATACGACTTAGTGACTGAACAACAATTTTATGTTACAATCATGAACCTAGAAAGTTCTCCATGTGAAATCAGAATTGAGTTATATAGCAACACTATGGTTGTTTTGAAGGACTCTCATACATAGTTTTTTAAATTTAGAAGACTTTTCATGAAGCAACCATCACACCTTTATCTCTCTGGTTTATCACCTTAGCTGCATGGTGGAATCATCTGGAAAGTTTTGAGAACTCCTGAGGCCCAGACCACACTCAGAGCAATTACAGCAGGAGCTCTGGGGATGGACCAGGCTTCAGGAATATTTTTTTAACGCCCCAGGTGATTCCAGTGTGCAACCTTTGGTAAGAATCACCACTTTGTCTTTTGTATGTCTTTTGTTTGTATGTCCTGAGTGGTCATTCATTTGGTGTTCAAGTCATGCCCTTGAAAGTCAGCAAGAGGGTGCTTCAAGAGCATGGAAAACCGGTGAGAGGCCACAGAGACCAGCAGTGTCTGTGCTGAAGCCCCCAGCAGAGAAGATACCTTTGAGTTTATGGAGACATATGGGCTTCCTGCAATGGTGGGGTGGAATACTACACAGCAATCAAAAGGAACAGAGTCCTCATATGTGTACAATGATGGACAGATCTGAGACGCCTTATGTTCAGTAAAAGGATCATCATTCTCCAGTCTTGAGAGTCCCATGCAGTCGTGAGAGCCTCCTGCAGGTTGCCAGGGCCTGGGCGTGAGGAAGAAGCCACCTGCAGAAGGGCACAAAGGAACTGTTTGGGTGATGGAAATGTTCTGTCTCCTGATTGTGGTGATAACTGCCACAGCTGAGTGTGTTTGTCAAAACAATAGAACTGCGCAGTAGAAACAGGACGTTACTGTGTACAGAAAGGATAGCCCAGTTAACAAGTTTTTGGGGTAATAAAATCCCACTTCCTCATTAATAATGAAGGGTTAAACAGCAGGTGGTATATCCATACAAGGGAACATTGCTCAGCCGTAAAAAGCAATGAAATACTATACATGCTATAGCTTGGATGGATCTTAAAATCGTGATGAACCATGAAAGAAGTTAGGCTCAGAAAGTCACATACTATTTGATTGCATTTACATGAATTATCCAGAATTGGCAAATCTGTAGAGACAGAAAGCAGAATTGTGGTTGCCATAAATCTAGGGGAGGAAAGAGTAGAGAGCCACTGCCTAATGAGTTTGTGATGAAGAAGTTCTGGAACTAGATAGTGGTGGTGATATTTGCATGGCATTGAGACGCCGAATTGTAAACTTTAAAGTCGCTAAAGTAAATAAACACAAAGTTATATTGTATTAGAAAAAGAAAAAAAGAAACCTACTTCCTATCAACATGCCTGGCACATACCCACCAGTACATCGGGTACTTGGGAAAGGTTGACTTGGAATTTGGCTCTTGTAAAGAAAGAAGGCTTTGACCTCCTTAAAGGGCTGGGGGAGGAAATCTCCTTTTAGGTGGAGCAAAGGGGCATGTTTTCCAAAAGTTCATTCTTTTTCTTCTTTATAATTATTTTTTAAAATAACCATGTATTTTTTGGCCGTGCAGGGTCTTTGTTGCTGCGCAAGCTTCTCTCTTTGCGTGAAGCAGGGGCTGCTCTTTGTTGTGGTGTGCGGGCTTCTCATTGCAGTGGCTTCTCATTGCAGAGCACGGGGGCTGGGGCGAGAGGGCTTCAGGGGCTGGAGTACATGGGCTCAGTAGTTGCGGCTCCCGGGCTCTAGAGCACAGGCTTGGTAACTGTGGCACATGGGCGTAGATGCTCCTCAGCATTTGGGCTCTTTCCAGACCAGGGCTCGAACCCTCGCCTCCCACACTGGCAGGCAGATGCTTTACCACTGAGCCACCAGGGAAGCCCCAAAAGTTCATTGCTGAGAACTTGAGGATTCTCCAGGCTCAGAAGCAATCTGCTGGCATTTTCTGGTTTCCATGGCAATCCACCTGAGGCCGTTGCTTATCACAGAAACTGTCACCAGCTTCATGACTTCAGTTGGTCTTCAGCAGCGGGTTTCATGCAGATAATATATTTATAGTGGCTCATGTTAGGAACCAGTGGGATTCGGAGGGGAATGCATGTCTTTATACTTAAAGAAGAGTTCTGCTTAGTTTTATGTTTGGAAGGAAAATCACCCTGAATCGTGGGTCTTCAGCACATGCAGCTGAGTAAATAAAAATACATGCATAAAACAGCAGGGGAACCACGAGGAGCAGCTTTTTTGGCATGTTGGGAAGACATGTATGTTTGGGAAGCTAGTGTCCACAAAGCGGGACTGCCTCAGAATGAGCGGAACTGGGGGAGGAGGTCTTCTGGAGGCAGAGCCTGGCTGGGCTGAGGGCAGTGAATTGCACAGTTGACCCGTCCAGCTCCGCGTGGGCCTTGCAAGTCCTGAACAAGAATCTTATTGATGAGCTGTCAGACCGTGAGCAGACAGCTCTGAACTTGAACAGAGGCAGGATGCAAAGACTGCACAAGGGCCTACAGTTTCCACAGTGAACAACACGCTTATTTTCCCCTCCCTCCACTGGAGGACCAGGAAGAGACCAAAATGAGCGTTTTGGGGGAGGATGGGGTAGGGGAAGGGAACTGAGCACGTTCCAGGGTCGCAATGAAAGGGCCGCGTTCCTCTGAGCTCTGAGGGCTTTAAAATGTCACTGGGGTTGGCACAAGACTGGGGCCTCGCTTTTATCGGTTGCTGTTTTCAAGGGCCTGAGCTCTTGGTTTCCCCTTCTTTTCCAAAGTTTGCTTCACGCCACTTGGCTTTGACGAAAGCAGGTACATGAATATCTGCTTTAGCTAACTGAAATCCACCCAAAGAGGATTTTCGTTTTTCCAGAAAAATACAGTCGCTGCTTCACCTTCTGCTTGTTTGGCTTGTAAAAGTTTTCATTGGAACGCTTTGCTTTGGGATCGGGGGACCCTGTGGCTGGACCCCGGAGGGGACGATCTCAGAAGCATCCCTGGCCTCTTCTGTGTTTAATACCTTGTCAGAGGCCCAGACTTCCAGAGGCTGACCCTTGACCAGAACTGGGCTCAGGCCTAGCCCAGAGTGTAGATCTGGTACAAACCGAGACAACCTTGAACAACTGGACTTTGACAGCGAGGTCTGTAGGGAGGCAGAGCTGGCCAGGGAGCTCGGTCATGGGAGGCTTTGTGGACAAGAGACCTGGAGAGACCTTGGGGGACAACATGGATCCAGAGAGGAGGGAGATGACCTCTGGGCTTTGTGACTCCTGGTGCTTCTGGTCCTGTCTTTCTTCAACCCCGGGGCTTACCTTTTACCTAGCTCAGCTCTTTTCATGAGAAAGGAAGCTTTCCGCTTTCTCAGTGTTCCTCATCTGCCCATCTTTCCCATTGGCCTCGCCCATCGGTTCCCCAGCGGCAGGGACCACAGCTGCCCGACTGACTGCAGGGTCCTCAGGCCTGTGTGTCTGGTGGCATTCCACATCTCTTGGCCACCCGGGGGCATCTTCGCTCACAGTCTCCACGTCTGATGGAATGATCACCAAGACCCATGGCCGCTGCCTGTCACGTGTCTTAAGCGCAACCCTTCCATCCTGTCCTCTGCTACCTTGTGAAATGTGGAGGAACGGGAAGCAGAAGCTGTGATCCAGGGAATCTCTCTGACTTCCCCTGGGGACAGTCTGCAGCCAGCCAGTACTTGGACTGGAGCCCCAGTGCCACTGCTGACTGTGGATGTGACGAATTAGGTTGTAATCCAGCCTCAGGAGCTCACTCTCCGGCTCTGCATTTGCAGGGTGCTCGGGAGAATTGGATTTGGTGGGGGGTGGAGCGCCATGTACTGTCCCAACCGCTGTGATTAGGACACACCCTCCGTGTCATCTGTGCTAATGCAGTCATCTCACTGGTCTCCCTGCCTCCTCTCCCTGTCCCCAGGTCCCTTCTATCATCCTCCCCACAGTCGGCAGAGTTACTTTACTTCTAGCCTGCTTGGAGAATAGTATTATATGGCCTCCTCCACTGCGTTGCCCAGAGGCCCTGCCAGAAAAGGCACAAACTCCTTAGCAAAGTAGATAAAGAAAGCCCTTATGATCTGCCCACCTGATCTAATTCTGCAGGTCTGGCCACAGAGCCCACCTACTCCCCTTTGAAGCCCACCCACTGTGCCCCTCTGCTCTCGGTGCCCTGACACACAGGGCTGCTCATGGTTTCTCAGATGCCCATGTGCTTTCAGTATCTGAATTGTCTGAGTGTCTCATTCCCTTTTCCTTAAATGCCTTTGCCTCTTTCTGGCAAGCTCCTATTCATCCTCAATGACCAGCTTATACATTCCTCCCCCTGAGAACCCCTGAGTTTGTTTCTTTCCTTGGTGCATCCCCGATCCTTGGAGATGTCCCTGGATCCCTTCTGTTTTACCCGGTGTATTCACTGGCGCCCCCATTTCCAAGAATCTGGGTCACCTTTGTCTCCCCAGAGCCAGGCACGATGCTTTTCATCCTTTGGCTTGGTATGTATTTGCTCACATAAGAAATAAACAAAGGCTATTTTCCAGGAATCAGGCAGCTTTGGGGAATAGCTGAGGATGTGGAAGCAAGACACACTTTCAGTTCTTGGGCTTTTTTCCTTTTTTTGTTAGCAGGGGTAGCAGGAATAACAGCCCGGCGGAGGTCAGGTCAGGAAAAATGTGGTTGAGATCCTAATTGTTTCTCAAGGTTCTTCCTTATCCACTGCAGCTGAGGTCAAGGAGCAGTGTCATTTATCCTTTGTTTTCCCGAGTTTGCCTTCTTGAAACGCAGTGCTTTTTAGCCTGTGAGTTTCTGCAGCCAACAGGAAACTCATGAATAGCTGTTCAAAATCAAACCAAACCAAACAAAAAACAACACAAAGCCTTACTCTACTATGGCCTCTTCCTAGAAACCTTCCAGCCTTCAGCCTCTTGTCTGATCTCCTATCATGTGCGAAGTGATATCACCTGCTTGATTCTTGAATTTTTGGTGGCATACCTTGGTCTGTGGATCACGTCACTTCACCTGTGCTGGTCTTGCCCTGCCATCGAGCTTGCAAGAGAACAGAACCACGTGATCCTGATCGCCTTTTCAGTTTCCCAGTAAGTTTAGGCCGAGGGCCTTGCTGAGTGCTGGGCACACTTTAGGGTCCGGTACAGTAAGTCCCCTGCATTCAAACCTTTAAGTTGTGAACTTTCAAAGATGTGAATGTGCACTGAACACCTAATGGAATTAGAGGCCCAGAGAAAGGATTAAGAGAAGCAACAGGAGGAAGTAACTGAAGAACCAAAGAGATTCTTGATGCAGTAAATGGCTAGGGGAATTTGCTTCGTTTGAGGAGGCACTGTTCGTTTCCGAGGCATGGGACAGTTCATGAAGGTTGCAGCAGCCGTCCAGAATACAACCCAGTGCTACCATGTCTTCTATGACAAGGAAAAAGGAGCTGCTACCCAGATGTTGCTGGACCATTCTTTTCCCAGAGAGTAGATAGAACTGAATCCCGCGAGGAACCAGAACCTGTGCCATCAGCATCAGGTGAAAATTGCAGTTTGCCCTCCGTCTCCTATTGTTGACGACCCTTCAGTTCTACCATCTCCCACATCCTTTCCCTCCTCCAGTCAGTAACTCTTCTTGCCTGTTCACTCATTGCCAGCCCCTGTATGCCAGCGGTCATGCTGTACTACTGGACTTCTCAAGATGCCAACTGTAAGATTCAAAGTGTTCTATTTTTTGTGTTTGTTTTTTATGTATTATTTGTGGGAAAAGTATTACACATCTATCACAGTACTATAGAGCCGATTGTGTTAGTTGGGTCCCTAAGCTAACTTTGTTGGACTTAACGAACAAACTGGATTTATGAACATGCTCTCGGAATGGAACTTGTTTGTAGGTCGGGGGCTTACTAATTCAGTAAGCTCAGGGAACTCTTGCTGGTGCTCTTTCAAAATTCACTCAGTAAAGACTTTGATCAGTTTTAAGTAAAACTGGGCAAAAGCCACTGGCCTCTTGGAGACTTCTCAGGGTGCTCTTCCCAATACATAAGGATGGGGCAGGAGGCTCTGCTGTTGGCCCATGGTTCTTTGCCAAGCAGAGCTACCCAATGCAGCTTCTCTCTCGTCTCGCCTCGCCTATCACTCACCATCTACTCCTCTCATCTCTGGCAGAGCCAAGGGCATCTTCCATCCACCCACTCATCTGAGTGAGCAGGCTATTTGATCTGACGATCACGTGTGTCCATACTTTTGTCACTCTTCTCTGAAATAAACATCCTCATTCCCCTTTTACTTCCTCCAGCTCTCTCCCAGTAAACGGCAATACTCATTCCAGGGAGTTTGGTTTTCCAGGAATGAAGTCGGAGGCTACTGCCCCACTGAGAGTCAAAGGGGTGTTTGAGCAGAAATACACCACTGAGCTCTCCGTTAGAACTAGGGGAGCATGAGGGCTTCCTTAATAGTCAGGGGGGAAGTTAGCAGATAGTCTCAGATTCTGGTTCAGTTCTGGGGAGCCAGGCCTTTGCAGGATGCTGGAAGAAGGCCCTACATGGAGGTATCAGTTGGGGTGTTGCCAAGAGCTCGGTCTTGGAGTCAGAGAGCAAACCCAGCTCTCTGCTACTGGCTGTGTGGGACATTATGGGTCTTCTCTGGGCCATGAGGTTTACATCTGCAAAATGGGCATAATGTTGCTTACCTCCTAGAGTTGTTATGAGCTAGTAGGTGCCGAATTTACTCATTCATTTATTCATTCTTTCCATAAATATTCATTCAACACCTATAACAGTGTGAGGTGCCAAGGATTAGGACGGATGTGGTTCTGATTCTCATTGAGCTAACAGACTAGACCAGGGTGAGAAAGACAAAGATGCCCGTTAAAAATGAGCAAGTAAATAACAACTATTATTTCATTTGTTATTGATGTTACTCATTTACAAATCTTAAAAACGAGGTATATTCTTATTACTAAGAAGTAGCCCTACTTCCAGGCCTAGGGCTATGAAGGCCTAGATGCTGAGTTAGAAAATGATAATAAATAGCTAGTTTGGAGAAGGTGGTCAAGCAAGGCTGCTCTGAGGAGGTGACCTTCCTTTCCTTCCACCACCTTCCGTGGTGTAGGGAGTGTTAGGGGCAAGGTTTTGTGTTTTTCTCTAAAGCGGAGCTTAGAGATGAGCATTCTAAGGTGGAGAATAAGAAATAGCCAGTGATGCTACAGGATGGGAGGAGACAGTGAGAGCTCTTCGTGTGGTTAGCGTAGCATTTCACAAGTGAAGCTGTGCAGAGCTTCACAGCTTTTGTCTTACACCAACCTTGTGAGATGGGTGGGGCCCACGTGGTCTTCTCCACGGTACAGAGGAGGAAACAAACCTGGAGGTTGTGCGACTGCTCAGAGTTCCCGCAGTAGGTGGTGCAGGGCAGGCCTGGGCTGCTTGGTTACTGCCCTGGAAGCAGAGGCCACAAGTGTGGCCCCTGGCCTTGTGTTCAGACCCATGCTTCTCAGCTTCAAAGGCTCATTCTGTGTTTCAAAAGCTCAACAGATGAAAAGCTTCTTTTCTAGGAATAAGACATTTCTTGACAACGTTATCATGTATAACAGATCTTTGCTTTTTTTTTTTCCTTGTGGTCTTCCAAGCTTCTGGTTAGAGAAAAAGAAAAGAAAAAAGGAAAAAATGTGTCTTAAGTCCATCACTGTTAACTCCCTGTGACAGGGAAGAATAAAAATAATAGTTCAAAAAATAATAATGCTGAAAGATGTCTACGAAGGACTGAATGTCAAAGTAAAAAGTGTACATACTTGTAAAAAGAGGAATTTTTAAACATGTTTATTTTCATTTTTTTAAATTGAAGGGTTTAATCAATAAGCACGTCAGGTTTATTGCTGCAAAAATAAAATATCTGCATATCAGAATCACCTGGGGAGGTTTGGGAACTACTGACCCCTGGGTCTCACTCCAGAGGCTTGGATATCCATCTGGGTGTGGCTTGGGCATCAGGAGTTTGAGAATCTCTCCAGGTGATTCCAGTGTAGCCAGGGTTGGAAAGTACTGTTTAGACCCTCAAAGCCGCTGCCGTTAATGAGCACGTTCAGGAGAGCCAGCTGGGCAGGGAGAGCCAAGGTGAGGACCCCACAGCCTGTTCTTTTTTTATATGTATATTTGTTTTTATTTATTTATTTGGCTATACTGGGTCTTAGTTGTGGCACTCAGGACCTTTGATCTTTACTGTAGCATGAGAACTCCTAGTTGCTGCGTGTGGGCTCTGGTTCCCTGACCAGGGGTCAAACCCTGGTCCCCTGTGTTGGGAGCGTGGAGTCTCAGTCACTGAACCATCAGGAAAGTGTCTGACATTCTGTTCTTGGATGAGATTTAGGTCATTAACAGTAACAACAACGACAGTAATGGTGTGGGGAAGGTCCTGCACCTTCCCAGTTGCCCAGTGCACTAATAATTTCTGCAAGGTGCTTCCCGCTGGAAGTCGACAAGTGCGCCTATAACAGTGGAACTATTAGGCGCCTATTAGACGCCACAGATAAGGGCTGTGGATCCCGAGGCACGGCAGCCCTTAACCACCTTGGGAGTGATGCTGGACTCGTGACACTGATTCTTAGTCAGTGAAGAATCTTGGAGAAAGGTTTTGTTTGTCTAAGCGTGGCTTTTGAGGGGTTGTCTATATTCCTGCAGGGACAGCATAATCACTGTTTCATCTCCCTGGAGTGACTGTGTTTCCCCATCCTTGGGGAAATGTTTAACAACTGGGTCAAACACACCATTTCTTTTGATGGTTGTGGGTTTGATCTGTGTTCAAGTTCCCCAGACCCTGAGCTGTTCTTTACTTGAGGAAGAAAATCCTGTTTCCAGACTCTCATGGCCTGAGGGGCTTGATCGGGACACTTTGACCACTGTCACTCCAGCAGATGGTGGCCCTGCAGCTTTGGCCGAGGTTGTCCATCCCAGAGCTAAGGGTGTGTTGGCCTGTCCCCACCACCCTGGCGCTGGGGATTACACCTATAGGCTGGGTCCCCTGTGTGCTGCCCGGCCTCACCCCACACCCCTCCCCCTGAGACCAGAGGGTCCGTCATGGGATGCTATGAGATCAGAGGTGTATCTGAGTGGGGCCTTTAGGGAGAAGGCAGCTGTTTTAAGAGTGTCGTCTGTTTTTTGTCTCTAGCCCTGGAGCAGCTGCTGACAGAGCTGGATGACTTCCTCAGGATTCTTGACCAGGAGAATCTGAGCAGCACAGCTGTGGTGAAGAAGAGTGGCCTGGCCGAGCTTCTCCGCTTATACACCAAGAGCAGCAGTGAGTGTGGTCGGGGCCTTGGTGAAGGGTCCCTGCCGAAACGGAGATGGTGGTCAGTGTGTTAGAGCTGCCGTGATAATGGCCCCGGGCTGGGTTAAACAACAGGAACTCACTTTCTCACAGTTCTGGAGGCTGAAAATCTGTGATCAAGGTGTTGGCAGCGTTGCTTCCTTCCGAGGCTGGTCTCCTTGGTGTGTGTGGATGGTCCTCTTCTCCCCGAGTCTTCACATTGTCTTCCTGTGCGTGCACGCCAGTGTCCAAACCTCTCCTGTAACGACACCGTTCATATTGGAACAGGGCCCACCCCAGCACCCTCATTTAATCTTAATTATCTCTTTAAATATCCTTTCTCCAAATATAGTCACATTCTGAGCTGTTCAGGGTTAGGACTTAATTTATGCCTTTTTAGCAGGACACGGCAGATGGTACCGATAGTCCAGAAGTGATGGGAACTGTGTGGCAGCCTCAGGAACTCTCAACACAGTAGCCCACAGAGAGGTTTCAAACAGTGTTTTCAAAGTAGTTTTTCTATTATTGAAAGTAGAGAAGGGAAAATTAATATTATAATAATAGCTAGTGCTTCATTGAGTTCTTCCCACCTGCACATGTGTTAACAAGGCTTCATCTTCAAAACACTCCTGTGAGGTCGGTGCTATTATTACAGATGAGGAGACCGAGGCCTAGAAGGTCTAAATAGCTTGTCCAGAGTCATACAGCCCAAAGGAAAACTGGAAAACATTGCTTTAAGACTGGATATCACAGAGCTTCCCTGGTGGCTCAGTGGTAAAGAATCCGCCTGCCAGTGCAGGAGATCCGGGTTTGATCCCTGGGTTGGGAAGATCCCCTGGAGAAGGGAATGGCAACCCACTCCAGTATTCTTGCCTGGAGAATCCCCATGGACAGAGGAGCCTGGCAGGCTACATCCATGGGGTTGCAAAAGAGTCAGATATGACTTAGTGACTAAACAACAACAAATCAAAGAACCCAGAGTTAATTATCTTTCTATCTTTTTAATCAAGCTAGATTCTGTATCCGGTCAAGTCCACAAATCTTGAATGGTCAATTCAGTGAGTTTTGACAACTGTATGCACATGTGTGTGCGTGCAGGTTAAGTCCTCTGTTAAAATTTTTAATAGAGGAGGGCAAATTCAATCTACAGACTACAAGAGTAGTAAAGAATATTATAAGCAGTACTACTTTATTCTTATCATTTTAATTTTCTTTTCAGTGGTTTTAATTGAGAATGTAGTGTCCGACTCTTGCGACCCTATGGACTGTAGCCCACCCGGCTCCTGTGTCTCTTATATCTCCTACATTGGCAGGTGGGTTCTTTACCACTAGCGCCACCTGGGAAGCTCATACACCTGTGCACCCAGCACCCAAAATAAGATACGGAACATTTCTGTTGTCTCGGGAGCTTTTCTATCTTTCAAGGGCAAGAATTCGTCCCCACCCACCCCAAGGCAACCATTGTTCAGATTTTTTCTACCGTTGATTAGTTATGCCCTTTCTGGATTTTCATATAAATGAAATTGGATGGTTTGTCCTTTGGGTTGGGCCCCTTTCACTCAGGAGATTCTGCCATGCCATGGGTTGCATCAGTAGTTCCTTTTATTCCTGATTGGTTTTCCATTCTTTGAATATACTGCAACCTGTTTCTCCAATTCATTTGTTGATGGACATTTGGTTTATTTGCAGATTTGGGCTGTTAGGAATAATAAGGCTGCTTTGAACAGTCTTGTACAAGTCTTCTTGTAGACATATGGTTTCATTTCTAGCACAATTTTTTTTTTTTTTAAAGAAGAGGCTTCTTGTGAAGTCATAACAGTTTAGTCAAGTTTATTTTTATGTCGGATGTTTGAGAACTGAGTGATATTTTAGGATCGTAAGAGGGCATCAAATCCATCTGCCTCACCGTGGGAGCAGCTCAGATCCGTGCCAAGGCGAGAGGTGCACCTGCTCTGGCCATCAATCAGGAACTCCCCCCTGACATCCAGCCTGCATCCAGTGGGCAACATTTCAAAGTCCCTTTTCCTTTTCTTTGTTCCCTGTGGAATTAGTTTCTATTGTCTGAATATCAGAGAAGTTATAAAAGCCAAAGCATGTTGTTATATGCCTGGCAGCCTTCTCTTCTGTCGGCATAATCTGGCTCCCTTAGCCTTTCATCGGAGGCATTTTCTTGGAGCCCCTTCGTTGCCTTTGAGCTCTGCCGGCCACCCCCTGGTTCCCAGGCTCCTCCTGGCTTTGTAGTGGGTGTCTGCTGACCCGCCTTGAGTGCTGATCAGCAGTACATCAAAGGTGGGACGAATGGATGGGAAATGCGTGTTCCAAAGCAGGTGACTTAGGAATGAGTCACTCCGCAGAGGGACTCATGGTGGAACCTTTAAAGAGCACACTCCCAGACCATTTAGATGTACTCCGCCTTAAGAATGTCTGATGGTGAAGAACACCTCTGTTGGGAATTGAAAAACACCGCGGTGGTGGCAGCTGACCCCTGGTTTCTGGTTCTCACCGCTCCATCAGGGCCCCTGGTGCCGGGGTCCCTTTCTGGTTTAGTGTGATTTCCTGTAGGTGACCTCTGTTTCATCCTTAATCTCTGTATGTTCGGCTCTTATAAAATCAGGCCTTCCCCACCCTTGGTCTCTGCAGCATGAAGGGCTGCAGGAGCTGCCGACAGCAGGTCAGGGGTCTCCCCAGTCAGTGTGAGTTGCCCCCAGAGTGCACCCAGACTACAGATAAACATGCAAAGCCGTACTGGGACCTTTGGCTGTCACTTTTGTTCAGGTGGTGCTAGTGGTAGAGAATCTGCCTGCGGTACAGGAGACGTAAGCGACATAGGTTCAACCCCTGGGTTGAGAAGATCCCCTGAAGAAGGGCATGGCACCCCACGGCAGTATTGTTGCCTGGAGAATCCCATGGGCAGAGGAGCCTGGTGGGCTACAGTCCATTGGGTCACAAAGAGTTGGACACAACTGAAGCGACTTAGCATGCAAACTCTGTTCTCCAGGTCAGTGCCCACGGGTGAGGAGCCACTATTTATAAGTTCCCCCTTCTGGTTCTCTTAGCATCTTCTCACATGGCTGAGTGGTTACAACAGCAACTGACATTTTTTCCCCCTTTTAAAAAATATTTATTTATCTTTAATTGAAGGGTAATTGCTTTAGAGTATTGTGTTGGTTTCTGCCATCCATCAACATGAATCAGCCATAGATACACATAGTCTCCTCCCTCTTGAGCCTCCCTGCCACCTCCCACCCTATCGCATCCCTCAGGGCTGTCACAGAGCACCAGTGTGAGCTCCCTGAGTCATACAGCAAATTCCCATTTGGTATCTGTTTTACCTGCGGTGGTGGATGAGTTTCCATGCTACTCTGTCCGTTCATCCCGTCCTCTCCTTCCTCCACTGTGTCCACAAGTCTGTTCTGTATGTCTGCGTCTCCATGGCCACGTGTGGCAAAGCCCAGCAGAGCCCTGGGCCAGCCAACCTAACCCTGATGCTACCCTCCCCTCTTCACCATCCAGATTAGTCTGCCCCAGGTTAATTACTGTGCTGCACAGGATAGAATGAGCAGCCCCTTAAACTGAAGGCATTCTTTTTTTTTTTTTTTCTCTCAGCTTCCCAAACCTTCCTCACTGTGTGTAAATGAACTCAACTTGCCTGGACTTGTAGGTGGAGACAGGCTGATCATTTCAAGATAGCCTGTGATCTCCACTGGCTGAGCTGTTGTTTACTTCCACACCTTTGGGGCAGAGTATGAGTGTGTGTGTGTCTGTGTCTGTACTTTTCACATCGAATTGTCTGTTCTCTGATCTTTCATGTATAGATAGTATTCAATTTTCTACTCTCTTCTTTTGTCTCAGTAGTGAGATCAAGGCATGGATTGAGGTCTGTTTATCGGGATCCTGATATCTTTTCCTGTCCTAAGCCTGAGGGCTCCCCAGCACCCTGCTCAGAGACTCTGGGAACATTTCAGGGGCTGCCCTTGTGATGGGACGTGATTTGAACATTTAGTCTATCCAGCTGTAAGGGAGAGGGTCTGGGCCCCTCCTCCCTAGCCCTCACCACTACCCTCTTCAGTTGTTTTCCCAGGATCCGCACACGTGGTCAGAGCATTGGGAGCTCTCCTTTCCTCCCCCATAATGTTGTCACTCCCGACATACCTGTGCGACTACCCATCCAGATCTGCCTCCCTGTCCCTCCCTCCCGCCTGCCCCTGCCCCAGTGGGCTCATGACGTCAGAGACAACGTCTGTTTTGTTCTCTGCTGTGTCCCCAGCACCTTGCACGGTGCTGGGGCTCAGTGCACTTCTGAAAATAAATGAGAGAAGGATAGAAATTCCCCAACCCCAAGACTGCCTCCCAGACCTGGGACAGCTCATCAGCCTCCCCTCTCCAAGGCCCAGTTCACAGGATTGCAGACGGTCCTGGGAGCCTGTTACTTACTCATTGGATTCTGGGGGATTAGCAACACTGAGTGGAGAAGGAAATGGCAACCCACTCCAGTGTTCTTGCCTGGAGAATCCCAGGGACGAGGGAGCCTCATGGGCTGCCGTCTATGGGGTTGCACAGAGTCGGACACGACTGAAGCGACTTAGCAGCAGCAGCAGCAGCAGCAACACTGAGATCAAGCAGAGCCTGTAGAGTGTCCAAGGAGGGACACGCAGCCTTGTGACATGGACCAGAGCCAGTATAATCTGCAGTTTACAAATAGCCATCTTGGGGAGGAATCACCTGCTCAGAATCTCACAGTTAAAACAATAATCAACAATATCTTGCCTTTTTTTTTTTTTTTGGAAAGGAGTGTGGGCTTAGTCAACAAGTTGAAAAAAGAAATGAATGTGAAATGAACGTTAAACCCTGTTTACATTGCTTTGATTCCTTTTGTGACCTTTCTTGGTGTCATCAGAATATTTTCTGTATTTTGTGGTTTGCCTCTACATTCTGCTCTGTTATTTTTGTGTTCAGTGCTGCTGCCTGTGCACATTGCCCTGTGTTGGCAGTTTGTGTACTTTTTCACTTCTTTTTTTCTTTTCTGAAACATGATCCTTTAATTTTTGGATATCTTTATAAACAGCAGACATAGCGCTGCTTTGTTATTTTTCATAGGTGGGTAGTGTCCGCTGATGAATGAGAAGTGTTCAACTAGTTCAACTAGCCCATTGTTAGTGAGCATATACGTTTTGTTCTTTAAAAAAAAAAAAAATTCTTATATAACATGGCAATGAACACCCTCAAATAAAATTTGTTTTCATGCTGGAGTTTATCTTCAAAATACTTGGATATTTTTCAATTCAAAATATTGATTTCTGACAAGGAAAATCCTGAGTTAAAGACCAGGGACACTTAAATAAATCCTCTAACATCACTCCCACAACGTTCGGCCCATTTACACACTCTCCAGTAATCCATTTATTTTTAAAGGTGACCAGCTATTACCTGTGTTGATGTACTATGGTTTTTTTCCACTGTTTTCCTATTATTGAGCCTTTGAGTTATTTGCTATAATTTAGATGGTCTTTTTTTCTTTCCTTTTTTAAACTTTATTTACTTTTGTGCTAAGTCTTTGGTGCTGCATGCGGGCTTTCTCTGGTTGTGATGGGCAGGGGCCACCCTCTAGCTGCGGTGTATGGGCTTGTCACTGCAGTGGCTTCTCATTGTGGAGCACAGGCTCTAGGCACACAGACTTCAGTAGGTGGGGTGCACGGGCTTAGTGCCCCGTGGCATGTGGGCTCTTACCAGACCAGGCATCAAACTGGTGTACCCTGCACTGGCAGGTGGATTCTTAACCACTGTACCTCCAGGGAAGTCCTAAGCTGTCATTTAAAATCTTAGTTATAAGGTTACCTTACTCTTTCAGATCACCTAATATTTGAGTTTCGAACTCTTGAGAACTTCAGTTACGTAGAAATAGGAAATATGTATGTATGCATATGTGCTCAGTCGTGTCCGGCTCTTTGCAACCCCATGGACTGTGGCTCCTCTGAACATAGGATTACCCAGGCAAGAGTACTGGAGTGGGTTGCCATTTCCTTTTACACGGGGGTCTTTCCAACCCAGGGATCAAACCCAAGCCTCCCGCATCTGCTGCACTGGCAGGCAGATTCTTTACCACTGAGTCACCTGGGAAGCCCCAGAAATAGGCAGTGTTTCATCACAATTGTTTTCCATACTATGCAGACAAGAAAGCCAAGGCACACAGGTTGGGTGTTTTGCTCAGAATTACTATTGATGGCAGAGTTTGGCTGAGGACCACCCCCACCACCACCACATCTCCTGCCTCCCCCTGCAGAGTGCTTCTCCCCATGCCAGGTTCTGGAGAAGGTACAGACGCAGCCCTTTAGTGGGAGTATGCAAGCTGTGGATAACTGCATTTAGACCTCATAGTTCCATCCCATTAGCTGCCACAGCCCTTGGTATAGGGATGACATTGCTGACTGGCCCTGGCAGGGCTGGGCACCAGGGTGGCAACCCCACAGCCGATGGAGGAAGCTCCATCCAGCCGTGTCCTCCTCCAGTTTCTCTGGGTTCTCCAGGACTCTGTGGAGGCAGGCCTGCTGGCTGGAGTCCGGGCGGTCTGTGGTGGGAAACTGGCTGAACCGCCTCCTTTGCCAGGGGTGTGGATTGGGCTCCTTGGCTCAGTAGCACCGTCTCTAGCCACTGGAATTTATCAGCCACAAGTTTCTAGGAAATGCAAATTAAGAACTGCAAAGAAATGCAGGAGGATTGCTAAGAGGAAAAACACTAGGATGAGCCTCCTCTGCAAGCTTCTGAAGAAAGGGTCCTTGGGGCATTGGGAACTGTATTAGAAGACGAGGCTTTCTCTGCCCAGATGTGCAGGGGGAAGGTGACAACTTGTACAGAAATGTTTTTAAAGAAAGGGAAGGGCTGTGCTGCGGAAGGTAGAGCAGGCAGCTGCTGGTGCTGCAGGCCCGCATCCCAGCACACTCACCCCTCCAAAAACAGCTCAGGGCCCACAGCAGCACTCCAGCTAGAGGCCTGGAAGCTAAACTTCCAGATCCTCAATGTGACCTATCTTATATAGACATTGCTCTGATCAGCCCATGCATGTAATTCAGACTAGGTTGAGAATGACTGATAGGAAATGTTTCACAATTTAAATGAAAGGCTAGGAAAAACCAGAGAAATCTCTGCTTGGTGGAATCTGAGGCAGATCCTTAGCTATGGGTGCTTTTCCACATAAGACTTCTATTCCCAAAGCTACCCTTTTGCACCCTCGCTTTCTGTCCTCTCCCCTCTTCCCAGGACAGAAAACTTGAGTCAGCAAACTAGGCATTTTCTGTTTCTGGAAATCCATCAACTCTTTCTATAATGGACTCTTCCAATCAACTGAAAATGTTGTATGCTTTTACTGGAATCCAGGCTGATGACAGTGTCTCGAGGGTGGCGGGGGCGGGGGGTGTTTCTCTCTAGAAGCCCTTTCCCTTCATGAAATCACCTGGAGCCTCTGTCTTCCATCCCCCTCCTGCAGGTTCTGATGAGGAATACATTTATATGAACAAAGTGACAGTCCACAAGCAACAGAATGCCGAGTCCCAAGACAAAGGTATGGGATTACTGCCGATGGACTGGCCAGCTCCTGGGAGCGGGGCAGGTTTAAGCCTTGGTCCCACACCACCCCTCCTTCCTTCCAGCCAGCACCACAGACAGGGCTGGGGGGTTATTTTGGGAAGTCCTATTTTAGTTGATAGTATTCTGGGTTGATGTATTTTGGGGAAGTTTTACCAACCAGGCCACCTCCTTGCCTCTTAAAGGTCTCACGTCCCCTTCTTGGATAAGGCATCTGTCCCTAAAATCTCTCAGCATTTCCCAGCATCACCCCAGAAATAGGAAGTTATAATTCAGATGTTCTAAGAAAGCAGCTGTGTCTGGTGCTGATCCCACGGCCCCGGCTTTATGACTTTTGATAAGTCTGGATTTTATGAGTGTGTGTGTGTTGGGGGGGCGGGGCAGATAGGAGTGATGGGGAGGAAATGGTGCTGTCAGCAGTTGCCTTAATATTTGAAGATTTTATTCAAAGGTGATCTCTTGGCAGAACATTTTATCTTCCATTGAAAGGACATATCGTCTTCTGTGGTGTCTTACTCTGCAGGACTGGGTCCAGCAGGATCCCAGGGAGGTCCAAGGTTTGCACAGCTGCCTAGTTACAGAGCACAGGGGACTAGAGGCCCCATCTCCCAACTCTCAAGCCTGTAACTCAAATGCAGACGCTTAGCAAGAGGTGGGAACACAGCACCCCAAAGCATTCAGTCTGGTAAAGCGTTGGCTTCAAGACATCAGCCTGAAAAGCCCCAGGGTCAGATCTGCCTGGGCCTGTTCGGCCCGGCTGAAATGGGCTCAGAAGAGCCTTTGGCGCTTTTTTCCCTAAAAGCGCACAGATGGTTGGTGGTCCAATTACCCAGTGTGGCTTTCACCTCCTGCCGCACTGCCAAGCATGGGCTCAGCAGAGGTCCCCTGCATGAAAGCATCCCATGTGCCTAAGGTTGTCAGGCTGCCCCGGGGAAACCGGGGAGGTGGACAGACGTAATCACAGGCTCGGTGCTGAGAGCCGCTCAATATAGTGCCCACAGGCAGCTCCTCCACTGCCAGAGCTCTGTGGCCAGATCATTTTGGACATGGGGCAGGTGGAGGAGAGGGTGCGGAACCTGCCGGAAACCTCAAACTAGTTCCTTCTGAGGAATCTGCCTGGGGCCGGTCTACCCTATTCTTGGAGGAAAAACAGCACTGGCTCCAGGGACTGCCTGCCTGGGTAATTAACACCTGCTCAAATAGAACTCAGGGCTCATGTGACCAGACATTCCCGGATAATGAGACTCTGCTGGGAGGCCGGGTGCCCCTCACGGAAACCCTCTCCTGCTTGCTGCCCACAGCGCCTGAGGAGCAGAACCCGCTGACCAACGGTGAGCCCCCCCAGCCCTCCTCGGCCCCTCAGAAGAGTCTCCCAGACCTCCCGCCCCCCAAGATGGTAAGTGTGGGTCTGGGACCCCTGATTTCCCTGATGTGACCCTGTGAATGTCCAGTGGGTCCTCCAGAGAGCAGTCCACCAAGCATCTGGAATTTTTGGAGCATCCACTATATGGGGGGCAGGAGGAGAAGGGGATGACAGAGAATGAGATGGTTGGATGGCATCACTGACTCAATGGACATGAGTCTGAGCATGGTGAAGAACAGGGAGGCCTGGCATGCTGCAGTCCATGGGGTCGCAAAGAGTCAGACATGACTTAGCGACTGAAAAACGACTGTGTATAGGGCCTGGGGTAAGGCACCGGGAGAGATGGATCAAGCCAGCCTGCCCTACGGGTGATCTCATTTGCTCAGTACAGAGAGGGATGGCAGTGGGAGATGAGGGTCACCGTGTGTCCGAGGTGACCTGCCAGATTCTTTTCCAGCACCCCTGAGCGGGGCCGTGCACAGCTGTGGTCACCAGCTCCAGCCACCAGTGATCTTTTGGAAACATAAATCACATCACACCACTTCTGCTTGAAACCCACCAAGAGCTCCTACTGAACTTAGGACAAAAGTCCACACTCCTTCACTTGGCCCCAGGGCTCACCCTGTCTGGCCTAGCTGCGTCTCCAGCCTCACTGCATCTGCTCATCACTGGCCTCCCCTCTGTTCCTGGGTTGTGCCCTGTGGTCAGTCCTGCCACAGGGACATTGCATTTCTTGGGCCCTGACTCTTCAAAGTTGCCCCCCCTTAGTCTCAGACAGTCTTAGACTCTCCCTGGCCTGCCCACAGGTGAGACATCCCACCTCGGTGCCTGCCCCCATCACTGCCTGCCTTACCACCTAGTTACCCCTCCGTGTTTATTATTTACCTCCCAGAGCAGATGTAAGCTCCCTGAGGCAGGGGCTATGTCTCATCTACTGCTTCATGCCCTGTGTCTGCACACAGTAGGCCGTACATGTGTTTGTTCATGGATGGATGGATGAGTAGAATTTCAGACTCCTCCAGACCTGGGTTCAGATCCCAGCTCTAGCTCTGCCAGTACTAGGCTCCTTGACCTTAAGCAAGTTATTTAAGGCCTCTGGCACTTGGTTTCTTGGTGTTTAAATGAAAGACATGTGAACATCTCTCAACTAAGATCTCTATTCTTTGGCCTGGCAGACCACGTTGGTATTCAGCGAGGTGAGCAGTAGTATTTACACTTTATAGGAGAGGAACTAGGAGTCAGGAGGTTTATAATGTCTCAGTGTTGCACAACCTCAAAGTGGCAGGACATGAACCTGAGTTCTTTCCGCTCCAGGATCGGGTTGGGGCAGCTTCCCAGGAAAGGTGTGAGCTGGGAAGGATTTCTCAGAACATGGGACTCCACAGTGACTGAGCTCACACCAAGCCATCCATCGCCAGGTCTGTGGGCTCAGATCACCACTGAGGGGGTCCTGATGCCAGACTAGCCCCCTTCATTCATGCCTTCCTGGAGGTAGCGTGGTTCTCCCTGCCGCCCTCCCAGCTGGCGGGGCACGTCAGGAGTGCCTGGGCAGCATCCCACATCTGGGTGACAGCTGGTGGGGACCCTTCATCCCAGGCAGAGGGAGACCTGATGGACTAAGCCTCGCTCCCGGGCATATGCAGATGATGCGAGGGACTGCTGTGCTGTGAGCCACTGCCTGCCCGGCCCTGGTCTCCACTCAGCTTGTCTTCTCAGTCAAGTAGAGGTACAAGTTGTGTCTCTTCCAGCTGTGGTCCTCCCTCGTTTTGACCCCGGGACTTGGGAAGGGAGCACAGCCCCTCAGCTTCCATCCAGTTGCTGCTAGTTTTAAGCAGGTGGGAGGTGCCGTGGCTTTCAGGTGCACCCTAAGCTCTGCAGGCTTCCCTGATAGCTCCGTTGGTAAAGGATCTGCCTGCAATGCAGGAGACCCTGGTTCAATTCCTGGGTCGGGAAGATCTGCTGGAGAAGGGATAGGCTACCCACTCCAGTATTCTTGGGCTTCCCTTGTGGCTCAGCTGGTAAAGAATCTACTTGCAATGCGGGAAACTTGAGTTCGATCCCTGGGTTGGGAAGATCCTCTGGAGAAGGGAAAGGCTACCCACTCCAGTATTCTGGCCTGGAGAATTCCATGGATTGTATTGTTCATGGGGTCGCAAAGAATCAGACACGACTGAGTGGCTTTCACTTTCACTCACTTAATAAGCTCTGCTCTCTGGATGTGGGGAGGAGAGGTGACTGCTCTGAGCCAGGGCTGGAACTTTCGTAGCCTGAGTTCATGTATGATTCTGACCAGGGTGCCTTTGGCCTCTGTACAATGGAGGTGCCGCTAACGGCCCAACGTGGGGCTGCTGCCTATGGACCCGCACCGGGCGGAAGGGGTGTGCATGGGGCAGAGCCTGCAAGGCACAGACTCCCTCTGGAACCCTGTGTTTGAGGTGCTGGACCAGGTGCCCAGGATCTGGGGCAGGGTTGTGGCTATACACTGATCAGATCACAGTCCCACAGCCCAGGACTCCAGCTGGCTTTTCCTACTCCCTAGCCAGTCTCCTGTGAACCGGGCACAGAAGCCCTAAGGGCTCGGGGGTGTGAGATGCAGGACCATCAAGCAAGGCCAGGGCAGAGGCCGGCCCTTGGAGAGTGGTCTGCTGGTGTCGGCTGTGTCTGCAGGCCGTCGGGGACAGGAGGGGCTAGAGAGGAACCTGGTGCTGGAGCGGGGAAGATCCTACCGCCTGAGAGTCCCACAGTCCTGGAGTGGCCTTTCAGATGTGCGGTGACAGTTCCTGTGGACACAGTCCAGGCCCTGGGGTGACTTCCACCAGAGCCAGTAACCTTGACAGTCTCCCTACCTTGTGGAATTTCTCTGCCAAGAAGGACCTTTCCTGGGTCCCTCCTAGTCCTGTCTCCATCACCCATCTCCACCCCAGGAGCCTTCCAGGTGTGGAGTGAAGGAGGAGGGGACGGAACCTGGGGTCCTCCCCACCCCGCCTGCACGCACCTGCCTGCTCCCCTCCGGCCTCTGCTCTGGTCCAGTCCGGCTGAAGACTTCGTCCAAGGCTCCCAGAGGAGTGCCGTCAGGGCGGAGCAGGGAGCAGCTGTGTCTTCTGGCTCTCACGAGGAGGAGGAGAAACAGAGCTGCAAGTAGCCTGGGAGGAAGGAGACAGCATGGCTGCTGGAGCCTGGGCGACCCTGGAATCTCTCTTCCTCAGCCAGAGAAAGCTGTGTCTCTTCCTGCCCCAACCCTGGAGCTTCAGGGCACTGCCCTGGTTTGTCTGCCTGGATGCCCAGTCCCGGGGCTCGCCGGTGGCCGTGGCAGAAGCTGGGTGTCTGCCTGGGGTCCTCAGTGCCCAGGGCTAGCCAGGAGCATGGCCTCCATCCCAGGCTTAGCCCATCCAGTACTGGAGGGGGCAGCCAGGGGTCTGGGTGTGGCCAGTGACTCAGGCGGCCTTGGCACGTCCAGGCCGCAGTTGGCCCAGCCAGGTGCTGTGGTTGCTGTAGGAGAAACAGATGTTTGCTGGCACCATTCCGCTCCTGGCCAGCGCGGCCGTCTCCACTCCTCCCCACTGAGGCCTGCACACGCGTCGGTGCTGGGCTTCTGTTAGGGGAGCAGCTGCCGCCACCGACGGCATCACCGTGGTTGGTCTGGGGAGCCAGGACTGCGTCCACTAGCCCCCACCCCGAACCTGCCACAGTGCACCCTGGGGCTGGTTGTTCAGAACTACAAGAACGCCTCAGGTCACCTGGGGCCGCCCCTCACCTCCAGCTCTGTGTCTCATCCAGAATAGGTGCAGTACGTGCGTGCTTAGTCACTCAGTTGTGTCTGACTCTTTGCGACCCCATGGATGGTAGCCCACCAGGTTCCTCTGTCCATGGGATTCTCCAGGCAAGAATACTGGAGTGAGTTGCCTTTCCTCTCTCCAGGAATCTTCCTAACCCAGGGATCAAACCCAGGTCTTCTGCGTTGCAGGCAGATTCTTTACCCACTGAGCCATGTGGGAAGTCAAGCCCGTGACCAAATCCTGCACCACCTGCTTTGGTAAATAACATTTTGTTGGAATTCAGCCAAGCTTATTCATCTGTGTATTATTTATGGGTTCCTCTGCGCTACAATGGGGAAGGAAATGGCAGCCCACTCCAGTATCCTTGCCTGGGAAATCCCATGTTCGATCCCTGGGTTGGGAAGATCCCCTGGAGAAGGAAGTGGCAACCCACTCCAGTATTCTTGCCTAGAGAATTCCATGGACAGAGGAGCCCAGCAGGCTACAGTCCACGGGGCCACAAAGAGTCAGACACGACTGAGCGACTTTCATTTCACTTCACTGCACTCCAGTAGCAGAGTTGCATAGCCCCAGTGGCCTGTGAATCCCTTTTTCGCTCTTTATAGGAAAAGTCTGCCAACCTCTGGCACGTCACCCTGAGCGGGGTGGCTTTCTTCCCCGGCTCTTCCTGTGAACCGTGAGAACATTATTTCAGGTTCCCAAGTCACATCTCCTCGGCATCCTCATCGAATGGCACCATCTACATCGTCATGATGATGATTTAAATAATTTTCCTTTATTCTTAATTCCTGGCATTAAGGATCTCTTTCTCCTTTGACCTCTGGTAATAGATCGTCGGGTCTGTGTGTCTGACGCTCTTCTGAATTGTTGGAATCGTTTTATCCTTTAACTTGACCTGGGCTCTTATCTTTGGCCCTGGCAACCCTGGGGACAGAGGCTGTCCTGTTCTTTAAGGAGGGAGAGTGTAGTATAAGCCAGGTCATGCTCAGACACCTCCTCAGTATCCTCCCAGACAGCCCGTGGTCTTCCTCCACCAAACATGCACACGTGCAGCTTTTCTCCCTTTGACATTATTATATTTTATTCTGAAGCGTAGTGAAAACTAGCATCTGTTACTTAATAATGCTGAGTGCAGTTTAATCCTTCCAGTGACACCATGTGATGGTTATTTCTGCCCTCCCCGTTTTGCAGTAGAGGATCTGAGGCCCAGAGAGGTCAGGTCAGTTGCCCAAAGTCACACAGCTCAGATGTGCCAGCGTCAGGATTCGAACCCAGCCTTGGAGGTCAGACTCCTGCCTCTTCCCTATATGCCTCTCTGTATCGATCCATCTACAGATGATTTTGTACAGTGAAAGGTTTGGGAGACCCTCAAGAAACACCCCCTGGTGCTCCACTCCTGGACAAGAGGGCAGGCCTCCTGTGGGGATAATGATCATCAGGGGCTCCTGCCGGAGGGCTTGCCCCCCTCCTCCTGTCCTGTTCTAATCATGGGAATCCAGACCAGAGCTGGATCTTGGATGCTGAGAACTTCTCTCCAGATGGGACCCACCTTCTCGTCATGAGAAGAGTCCCCACACCCCCTCAAGGGAAGAAGGGCTTCTTGGAGGATGGAGCTGGAGGCCTGGCCTCCCCAGGAAGCCTGAGCCCCAGCACCCATCTGCAGAGACCTTGCCGGGGCCCAGGGGAGGGGAAACGCTTTCCCCTCCTGACCCCAGGAAGTCGGCTCTCAGAGAACCACAGCTGGCTTTCACAGTCAGTCCTTCCTCTGGCTGACCAAGGGGCCGGGAATGCCCGGAGCAGCAAAGGTGAAGGGTCAGCCACGAGCAGCTCCCGCCTGTGTCCACTGTGTGCATGACCCCCGCCCCGGGGAGGAGTCCACCCCCCTTACCCCACAGCTGCACCTACCGGCCCAGAACGCAGCTGGGCTGCTTGGGAAATGAGCAGAGTCTTCCGTTCCTTCCTGCGTGCTGAGGGGTGCACTGCTGGGGCTGAAAGTTGTTCAGAGCCTGCCTCTGGGACTTCTGTCAGCTCTCTTGGTGTCGGGCCAGATGGCGTTAGAAAAATGTGTGGGAGCCAGGTGCTGACCTGGCCTCTGCCGGTCCTCTTCATGCGGATGTGTCTCAGCTTGTCGGACAGCATTCCTGTGACCTGGCCGATGCAGGCGCCAGGGCTGGGAGGCCCCAGACAGTGGTGGCAAGAGCTTCCTCGTATTTGATGTGGCTTCCTGTGGCTCAGACGGTAAAGAATCTGCCTGCAACGAGAGGGACCCAGGTTCAATCCCTGGGTCAGGAAGATCCCCTGGAGCAGGAGATGGCGACCCACTCCAGTATTCTTGCCTGGAGAATCCCATGGACGGAGGAGCATGGCAGGCTACAGTCCATGGGGTCACAAAGAGTCAGAAATGACTGAGGTGACCTTAGCACACCAGCCCTATGGAAACTCAATCACACTTGTCTCCTTGAATCCTCAAGACAGGCTCTTGTTTTATGGAGAGGGTAAGTGAGGCACAGAGAGGCTGTCACATATCCATGGTTAAGGCTATGGACTCCTAAAGCCTGGATTCAAACCCAGTTAGTTTCACTCTAGAGGCCATATAGATAGATCCACTAGCCAAACCACAGAAGACTTGGCTCTGGGAGCCTGGTTTGGGGGCAGCAAGTACAGGAGCCTCACTCTACCTCAGGGGAAGCTGGGATCAGATGCCCTTGTGGCCCTTGCTGAGTACTGTCCCACTGGGACTCAAGGCCAGGCTGACTGTTCTCCCACTACTGCTGGGTCCAGGGCTGGAGAAGTTCTGTGTCATAGGTCCCCCAGAGAAGCTCATTTTTCCAAGGCAAAGATTTCTAGATTCCCTGTACCCTGCCTGCCTGGCCCTCTTTTGGGTAGGACAGCGAATCCCCAACAGCCCATGGGTTCCCCATGTGGAATGCCCAGCGCAAGGACCTCTGGAAACCAGGAGTGGGAATGCACTCCAGCTTTTGCCATGTCTGTTTTCAACTCATGAAGGTTCCCTTGGCCCTCTGTAGGGACTTTGTGATTCAGATAGACATTGGAGACCCATGTGGATGGATGCTTACACAGTGATGAACTGTATGTACTAATATTCTCACCACAATCTAGTTTTTTTTTTAATTAATTTTTTGTTATTTTTGGCTGTGCTGGGCCTTCGTTGCTGCAGGCAGGCTTTCTCTAGCTGTGGCAAGTGGGGACTACTTTCTAGCTGCGGAGCAGAAACTTCTCATTGCGGTGGCTTCTCATCACAGAACATGGGCTCTACAATGCAGGCTTGGCTGTTGTGGTGCACAGGCTTAGTTGCTCTGTGGCATGTGGAATCTTCCTGGCCCAGGGATCTAACCTATGTTCCCTGCATTGGCAGGCAGATTCTTAACCACTGGACCACCAGAGGAGTCTTGCCTGTCTTTTTCTCCCCTGATATTGCTTATATTACCTTCATAGTCTGGTGCCCATCTTACAGATGGAATAATGGAAGGATAGAGAACAATTTTAGCCTCTGTGCTTCTCCACAGTTGCATATGTTTTTGTTTTTATCCTACTCAAATTATGCTCATTCACCCTCATGTCATGTAAGAAGTTCAAGGTTGTCTTGTGCTCTGAGCATCCTTCCTTGGTCCTAAATGTTCCTCATACCCTCCAGGCTCCCATGGAGATTTGACCTTGTCTATCAGGAGCTGTGGGCTTCCTTGATAGCTCAGTTGGTAAAGAATCCGCCTGCAGTGCAGGAGACTCCAGGTCGATTCCTGGGTCAGGAAGATCCCCTGGAGAAGGGAAAGGCTACCCACTCCAGTATTCTTAGGCTTTCCCCTGTGGCTCAGCTGGTAAAGAATCCACCTACAATGCAGGAGACCTGGGTTCAATCCCTGAGTTGGGATAATCCTCTGGAGAAGGGAAAGACAACTCACTCCAGTATTCTGGCCTGGAGATTCTGTGGAGTATATAATCCATGGGTCCCAAAGAGTCAGACGTGACTGAGTGACTTTCCATCATTATCAGGAGCTGTGAGCATTCATTGCCTAGTTAAGTGTTCCTCAGGACTGACTCCCAACCACCTGCTTGCATCTCTCAGCTAGTCTGCAGGAGCCATCCAGTATCTGCTGAGCCAATGACTGAACTGATTATGGGAGACGTTTGGGGGTTAGAAGCCTGGTGCTCTTCCCCTGTGTGCCCCTGATGAGCTCTGGTCTTTGTAGAAAGTATATTCTATGTAGAAGCCATCATAGCTACCACGACAGCCTGATGCCATCTGGACCTGTAAGTGTATTACACCGTGTGTACAACTGTACTGTGTGTGTGTGGTGGGCGTCAGAGCCTCATTTTGCAGGGGAGAACTCTGAGGTTTGGTGAGGTTACATGACGCACCCACAGCCCTTCAGCTGATGCAAACCATTGTGGACAGGGTGGCTGACGGGGGCCGCTATAATCTGTTTCCCCTCCCGACTTGCTTGACGTCCAAGCTGGGCATTTTTTTTCTCCTGGTTCCCTCTCCTTTCCACCCAGAGGGTTAATTCCGAGTTGGTCGCAGTGTATCCTATCTGAAAATGTTTGTTTTATTTATTCATACCACAGATTCCAGAACGTAAACAGCTCTCTGTCCCGAAGATCGAGTCTCCAGAGGGTTACTATGAAGAGGCTGAGCCGTATGACACATCCCTCAATGGTACATCCTGGGGACAGGCCTGGGAGGGGCTGACCACTTCCTGCACAGATGCCGGCGCCAACCCCCCTTGTGGTGACCGGCACGCTCACCCTGGCTGGAAACACAGTGGGGTCTGGGATGCTCCTACCAGAGGGCATGGCCCAAGTCAAGAGCTGGCCACAGAGCATTTGACCAGTGGTCTGATAGGGAACTGAGACCTACAGCAGACCCAGCCCGCCTGCAGGGCAGGGCTTAGGATGGTCCCCAGTGAGCTGGGTTTACCGTGTCTGATGCTTTCTGTGGTCCCACCTGGATGTTGCGGATTCAGCACAGAAATGTGACAGAGGAGAGGTGTGCTGGCCGAGTGGCACAAGGCCCCGGAAGCCATGGAAATGTGGTCAGGCTGAGGCAGAGCCCACTTTCAAGGTTCTTTCACTGGACTGATAGTCTCTGGGCTCCCACTGTGGACCCAGCATGCTTCTAGGAGTGGGAACTCAGCACGACTCAGCAGTCACAGCACTTAGATTCTGGGAGAGACATAGGATGTGTCAGGACTGAAAGTGGCAAGGGCTGAGTTGGGGCAGGAGAGGGATGTTATTCTAACTTAGGGAGGGCCTCTCTGAGCAGATTTCTTAAAGAAGTGGCAAGTGGGTGGGGTTGGTACCTGCAGGAAGAACAGAGTGCACAGCACATGCAAAGGCCCTGAGGCGGGAGGGCCCTTAGCATGTTGGAGGCCAGCATGGCAGGAGCAGGTAGGGTTGGATGAGATGGATAGGAGATGTGGACACAGAGGGCAGCTGTAGACCCCGGTAAAGACCTTAGCTTTTCTCTGAATAGACTTTTCTCTAGCCTTCAGAGGGTTACTTCGTGGCAGACCTAATATAGGTATTAAAAAGACGGTCTTTGCTCTGGGGGCCAGGCTTATGCTGGCGTGCTCAGCCAGTGGTTCTAAGCCTGAGGAGGCTGGATCAGAAATGCTCTTGTGGTGGTGGTTGTATAACACAGAAACACCTGAAGGTCTTGGGAGAGATGTTTGTGACCCTACCCTCTGGGGTAGCTAGATTCTGGTCCCCTTGCTCTCTCCCTTTCTTACCTCCTTCTCTTTCCTTTTTTTGTAAGCGAAAGGTCTTTGAAAGCATAAGACAATTCGCAGATATGGGAAGTCAACGTCCCTGGTAGGGGGAATGAACTTGGCCTAAAGGGGCCTTGTTGGTGTCGGGGATGAGATGGGACAAGTCCCCTGGAGCACACGGGATCCTTGTCCTCTTATTTCATGCCTCACCTACTGTCTGCAGTCCCAGGAACTGTGTGGGAGGCAAGGGCCTCTCTGGACTCGCGGAATTTTATTCTAAGAGGCTGGCTTTGTGGGCAGACGTCACTTAGCTTGTGAGGTGCTGCCAAGTCACCGCTGGACTGTGATTTCAGACCGGAGCTGTGGGCGCAGCAGGGCTGTCTGGGTGCGTCTGGAAGGTGGGAACCCTGACTCACCCCGGTGAGCACCTCCATGCCTCTGAAGCCCGTCTTTCTGGGGTGTGGCCCCTGCCAGCCAGGGCCTGCCTCCCAGACGCTCCCGGGGGCCTGTCTGTGGGGCAGACACTTCATCTCGACACAAACAAGTGGTCAGAAGAATCTTGGTGTTTGTCTCTCAACTGGAAATTCATATTGGTTTTATCCGGGACTAGGAGGAGAAGGGGGGTCATCCCAAGGTCAGCAAGTAGGGGCAGTGGGAAGATGCCCAACTGCCGTTTCTCTCCTGCCAGCACGACGACTGAGGATGAGCTGTGGGAGCTTCCCCTGCATTAGAAGCTGGGCTGTCCTTGTTTCCAGCCTGTTGTCCACCACACCTGGTTGACCCCTGGTCGCAAGAAGAGGAGCAAACCGCTGGACTCCAGCCCCTTGCTCTAGTTCTTTAGCATCAGCAATTTTGCCGGCTTCCTGGGCTGCTTCATCAGCACGGCCCCTCGCGGCTCCCGTGGGCCAGGTGGCTCTCTCTGAACCCAAGTATAGTAAGCGCCCTGCTATGAGTATAGCTCCGGCCTGGATGATGCCTCCTGCTGGGGTAATGGCAGCCGCTGTGACAAACAGCACCCCCTGGCAGTTTATAGTAGCCCAGTGCAAATCTGATTCTCACTCTTGGAACAGCTCGGCGTGGGCATTACTGGTCAGCAGGCTCCTTCCAGTGTCGGCTTGGCCACCCTCTGAGGCCACAGAAGCCTCTGCAAAGAGGATGAAGGACCTCTGCGTGCTTCTTAAAGGCACCAGCCAGAAGGACACCCAGGGCTTCTCTAGGCATTCCGTTGGTGACAGGCAATCACGTCTCTGGATGGGAAGGAGCTGGGAAATGATGTCCTTGGCCAGGCTGGGACCTCGCCCAACAAGCCCACACTTCTGATGGGAACTCACTTGCTTCTGATGGACAGGCAGCCACGTCACCACATCTCTTTGTGTCTCTGCCTCTGGACCTGCCCCTCTCTTCATCTTCTCTCTCTTCCTCTTGTCTCTTTCTGTGCTTCCGGAAATGCCACAGGCCATCCTGGCAGATATACCCCCTGTGGAGTCCCCAGATGGGTGCAGGTCCCTGAAGGAGTCATTTACGCCACCATCACCTTGGGTACTGCTCGTCCCAGAGCAGGAATGCCAGTGATCCCTGTGCCTGCTGCCTGGCTTGCGGAGGCGGGGTGCATGCCTGAGGGTGGCCGCCGCCCTCTTCCTGTCCTCGTGTGCGGGTCCTGCATGAGGATGCCCTGTGTCACCCGTCTGCAGACCCTTGCCTGTGGCATCTGGAATGATGAGGATGCAGAGCATGGCAGGGCCGTGCTGGCCTCTGTTCCTGAGGACGTGCCACAGGACGTGATGGCTGCAGTGCCCACCAGGGGCAGCTGAAAGGGGGCTGAAATTATCTGAGCGTCCTGCCTTTCCCTCCTGCTTATCCTGCAACCTCTGGCAGCCAAGTGTCTGTTTAACAATATCCTTCATTTATGGTTGTGCCATGATCTCTCTTAGGGATAAATAAAATAGTCAATACATTTGCCCTAAAATTTCCTCTGAGCCATTCCAGGTATCATCCCATTCCCCCCTGGAGGCCAATGAACAGACATTAGAATTCTCCATGGAACAGGTGGGGCAACCCCAGGAGCACAAAACAGCCGGGGGCGGGGAGGAGGGTGGGGTCTTGCCAGCTTCTTCACACTATATATCCTGTAGCCTCACCCACTATATATCCTGTAGCCTCACCCACTAACCCACTGAAAGAGATACCCCAACGGCTGCATCCTTCTTCATTTATTGTGCAGCTAATGAAGTGCTGACAAGGGGGATTATTATTATTATTATTATTTTTTTTTACAGAATCACCCCACCACCAGATCAAATCATTGAATTCTCTGTGTGGCCTTTCAGTACTGTTTTCTTTGCATAGATGATTGTAACTGTGCTTTCTCACTTGCCATCTTAAGGAGTTTCTCAAATTGCAGACTAGCTTGCAAGAGCTTTCACTGATTATGGTTGCATGGTACCCTGGATGAAATCATGCTTTCACCAGCCTCCTTCTGCTGACTGTTCAGAAGTACTTGCATGAACATCTTAATGCATGTAACCTCTTTCTGCCCGCCTTCCTTCCTTTTTAAAAAAGTAGTTTCCTCGGATAAACTCCCAAGACTGGGATTATTGGGTCAGAGGGGATGGATGTTTTTATGGCTTTCGAAAAAACAGGCTGATGGGTCGTTTCCTGAGAGGCTGGTGTTAATTTATGTCGCCACCAGCCATACAAGAGGTCAGGGTCCCCTACCAGGTAGCACCTCTATTTTCAGTCTGCTTACTTAATAGGCGTAAAATTGTGAATTCTGTGACTTTTTTATTGTCAGGAAGGGGAGTAGTATCACACTGCTTTTAAAGAAAACTGATATTAAAATAGTCAAAGTGTTATTTTTAGAAATATTAAAGCAAAATAAAGCACATTTTTATTGGCATTGTAGCTAGAATAACTTTTGGCCATGGCCTTCTTCCATTTTCCTATATTTCTAGTTCAAAGGTGGTTCTGTTTTCTTAGTATACAGGAACCTAGCTATGCAGGGTGTACCAGAAGCTTCTGGAGAAGGGAAGACAGGGGACCCATGGACTGTCTCTTTCCTGATGGGTAATGTGGAGATGAAAGAGAGGTTCTGTTCACTCTGACTTGAGGGGACAGAACATGTCTATGGAAGTCATAGGGAAGTAGATATGACTTTCTGTCAGAGCTGCCCAGTAAGGAAGCAATTGTCCAGCAACCGGGGGTAGTGAGCTCCCCGTCCATGGGGGAATTCAAGCAGAGGCTGGAGCAGGGTTATGATAAGCAGGATTCCTGAGCTGAGCCAGGGGTTGCTGGACCTGAATCCTGAGGTTCTATTTTCTCCATGTCTTGCATTTGGGGGTTTGATTGATATTTTTTCCTGCACCTAGTTTCTGTTGGCCTTGAAGAGGGCAGTGAGGCCCAGAAGACAGAGCAATCTGGCAAGGTGGTGGGGGCAGGAACTGAGGCACGTGGAGTGGGTACAGGATTGGGTGAGATGTGGTGAATTGGGGGACTCTTTTAAAGAGAATAAAACTGTAAGGGTGGCACATTGCCAGTAAAGAAGAGTATCAGGTGGAGATGAGCAGGAGGAGCTGGGTTCATGCTGGGAGGTCTTCTGTGGGGAGAGAGAACAGTCTGTGGAGGGTAAGAGTGGATTCACCAGGAGGACTGTGACTGTGACCTTAGGAGGGAGAGGGTGACCGGAGGGCCCGCTCCTGCTGCGGGTTACTGCACTTTTGCTTCAAAGAGTCATAGCTTCTCGCTGCCCCCAGGACAGGACAGGGACAGAACAGGCCTGGTGGGTGAGTTCGGGGGGCGACCGCTGGAGGCTTGCCCACCTCTGGGCTCAGGCAGCAACCCCCTCTTCCTGGGGCCTTAGAATGATAGAGCATCACCCACGCATACACACCGGAAGAACCAAGAAAGAGGTCACCCACCGCTTCATCCTTCAGTTGAGGAAGCGGAGGCCCCGAGGCCAGCACTGGTTTTCTCAAGAGCACACGTCTGAGGACAGTGTCTGGTCAGAGGTTTCCGTGGGGTCTGAGATGACAGGATTTGAGGAGGAAAGGGGAGACACCCAGTTTCATGTTATCTGTGTCTGTGACCAGAGGCAGCATCCAAGACACTCTGCTCAGCGGTTTAGGGGCCAGAAAGTCTGCCTGGGCCTGCGGTTGATGGTGATGGGCTGGTTCCAGGGTGGGGAGGGTGGCCTGGGGACCACGGGCTGTTCCTGCCTGCTGCCCACCCTCCCAAAGGAGCAAAGCCTGTTCAGGAGCATCCCTTGCCTGGCAGGGCTGTGACAGCGAGGTCTTCCCTTGCAGAGGACGGAGAGGCCGTGAGCAGCTCCTACGAGTCCTACGATGAGGAGGAGAGCAGCAAGGGCAAGTCGGCCCCCTACCAGTGGCCCTCGCCCGAGGCCAGCATCGAGCTGATGCGCGACGCCCGCATCTGCGCCTTCCTCTGGCGCAAGAAGTGGCTGGGCCAGTGGGCCAAGCAGCTGTGTGTTATTAAGGACACCAGGCTCCTGGTGAGTGCCCTCTCCTCTCCTGGGAGCAGGATGGGGGTGGTCCCAGATGCCAGGCACTCAGAGCCTATTCCATCAGGAAGTTTCTACTTCTCCCCAACCTGAAACTGCACGCATGGGCGAACATGCTTCTTTCTTAACCAGAAAGGTCTAGTAGTTGTCAGCAGACTTTCAAAGCCATCTGTGATGACCAACCCCCTCCTTCCCCAGTGCCATCCCCGGGATATTTTGCCAAGGATCTTTTGGTCCTCCGGTCTGTGGGCTCCTCCTTCCTCACATCTCAGCCTCTGGAGGTTTGGGGCGGAGCCTGCTGCCCAGTTAGGGCTCCCCTGACCAGTGCCCAACCCCACAGCATGCAGTGTGAGAACCATCGGCATCTGCTCAGAAGCTGGAATATTCTGAACGATCGATCGTAAGACCCCCTAAGGGCATCAGAAGATGGTATTCTGACCAGAGCCCTGTTTCTTGTTATTTTAAATTAAAACTTGGTTTTATGCCCCAATTTGAGGTTCCACGGAGTCATTACAAACACTCCTTTTTCACTAGTTAAAATCTGTCCTGCTGTGTGCAGATGTGTTCAGGTAGTCCTGTTAAGCAGCCTCAGAAGAACCCCCATTTTACAAGTGAGAAATGGAGGGTAGTACGTTTTCCCTGATAGGGAAGAGAGTCGTCGCTTCCTTTCTTTGCTAACACATCATTTCTAAGTGGATGATAAACTTGGCCTTCATCCCCTTTGGACCCCTTACTGGGAAAGCTGAGCCAGAATGAGAAGCAGAGAGGCAGAGAGCTGGGGAAAGTGCCTTCCACTCTGGGGAGGTGGGGTTGCCCACAGAGGGCTCCTAAAATAGAAGCCAGCCCAGACCTGCAGGGGGATTAGAGCTGCTTGGGTAAGCAGGGCTCTGAGAGTTGGAGGCTTGAGGGAGACACAGATGAGCTCCCTGGTTGTTCTGAAGCTGACAACAAACTCTGCTGATGGTTGAGGTCACAGTTCTGCACTTGCACAAAGGTGTCCGACCTTTTGGTCCAGCTCTCAGCAGGCCCTGCCCTGCCTGGCGGCCCCCTCCTCTGCAGAACCCAGCCGACAGCGCCTCGCCTCTCCTCTCTCGCAGTGTTACAAATCCTCCAAGGACCACAGTCCTCAGCTGGACGTGAGCTTGCTGGGCAGCAGCGTGGTGCACAAGGAGAAGCAAGTACGGAAGAAGGAGCATAAGCTGAAGATCACGCCACTGAACGCCGACGTGATCGTGCTGGGCCTGCAGAGCAGGGACCAGGCGGAGCAGTGGCTCAGGGTGAGGGAGGCGCCAGGCCACCGGGAAGCAGATCCATTCCTCTCTGCGGTCCCCAGGGGTTCCTGCAGTCCCGGCTCCCCCAATTTTTCAAAGGGATGGCTGTGCTCAGGGTAGAGGGTCTACCATCCTTCAAGTCCGCAGGGCTTCCCCTGTCCTAAGTGGTAGCGATCCGTCTTGGGGAGATAGATCACAGGGCTCAGTGGCCAGCTCTGCGGCCTTGGCAGCCACCTGGACTTGTGCTCCAGCTGAAATCCACTTGCCTTCTGGCCACCAGGGAGGCATCGCTGGCCCGTGAAAAGGCTCCTCCCAGAGGAGGCGGGGTGGACAGTGACAGGCAAGTCTGGGAACCAGAGTTGGACCAAGGCAGCACTCAGACCCTCCACAGTGAGCGCCACAGCCCCCAGGAGCCAGAGGACCATCTGGCAAATGTTGCTTTTACCCCCACAAGGAGCAGCCATCCTTGCCCAGGATGGGGCAAGAGAGGGCTTGTGGAGCTGAGGGCGGCTGCTCTGGGCCTGCTTGGGTTCTGCTGCAAACCCAGCCCTCCATTCCCTGGTGCCCACCAGAACGCATGGGGCCTGCTGGACACAGGGCCAAGGAACCCCCTGCCCCACCCAGCTGGGGCCTGAGGCCATAGGTGGGCTGGGTGCAGGGGTGGGGGTGGGGTGCTCTGCTCCTTGGAAATTCTGCAACCTCTCTCTCTCACCCCTACCCGCCTAGGGGTGGCTGACCTAGGTGGCGGGGGGGGCACCTGCCCTCCCCTGACCTGGGGGACAGGCTCCAGCTGTGGTCTGGCTGTAAGTGCAGGTCTAAAGGCCCTTCCTCTTCCTTCAGGTCATTCAAGAGGTAAGCGGCCTGCCTTCTGAAGGAGCTTGTGAGGGAAGCCAGTTCACCCCAGACGCCCAGCGCCTGAGCTGTCCGAAGGTAAGCCTCTGGCTGGTGGTGGTTCAGTCGCTAAGTTCATGTCCAACTCTCGTGACCCCATGGACTGTAAGCCCCCCAGGCTTCTCTGTCCATGGGATTTCCCAGTCAAGAGTACTGGAGTGGATTGCCATTTCCTTCTCCAGGGGATCTTCCCGACCCAGGGATCGAACCCCTGTCTCCTGCACTGCAAGCAGATTCTTTTCAACTTAGCTACCGGGAAAGCCCAAAGCCTCTGCCCCTGCCCAGGATGGGGTGAGAGGGTTCACTTCCATCACAGGCCAGAAGAGAGTTTGATTCTGTATTTTTTTTTCCTCCATAAAATTACAGGTGGAAATTTGGGAGCTTTGCTTTTGTACTTCAGCCAGATTGATAAGTAACATACCATGCTTGGCTGAGGGTAGTAGCTTCAGCTTGGCAGGGAAACTGATGAGGATGATAGAGACTTATAACATTTTCTTACTTAGATGAAAATTTATTGGGACAGAAGTCACTTACCTCCCTTCTTGGGCAGGGAGATTTACTTTTCTAGGCTCTTCCCTCCCACTTACTCCCTAGTAGATCTTGAGAGGCTGGAGAACCGTGTAGGTACGGACCTTAGCCAAAGAGTCCTGCTGCTCATTTGCAAGGAGCTGTGGGGCCCCTGCTTTAGGGTCAAAGTCAGGAGAGCTGGGCTGGGTGCTGGCCCCGAGGGGGCTGTCACCAAGGGGTCACATTCCATGTCCCCAGGTATCTGCAGGTGGGTACCTGAAGCCTGGTGTGCACAGAGTGGAGGGTCCCTGTTTCTCATCTTGGGGTCTCCACCTGTGGCAGGCAGGTGGGCATAGGCCACCCCCAGGGAGGAGAACCCACAGCCTTCTAGAGTGACAGAAGAAGGGCTGATGTTTTCCTTGTCTTATTCAGTTTTTGGTCACTGATAAGAAAAGTCAGAGTATACCTGGGGGTTCCTTCATGTTGGGATGAGAAACGAGTTCTCCCTACAGAGCTGGAATGCAGATGCCCTGGCCAGGGCCCACAGTCCTTGGCCCCCAGTGAAGGTCCTATGGTTGGGAATCCCTGGGTTTGTCTTCCAGAGGTCTGGAGTCAGTGGTTCTAGAAGAAGCCTGATCAGAATATTCTGAGTGTCTGTTCTAGGGGACTGTCTCTAGTCTCACAACAGCCCTGGGAATGCAGACAGGGGCAGTCTCCCTATTTTATACACATGCAGGGTGGCGCTCGGAGAAGGCAATGGCACCCCACTCCAGTACTCTTGCCTGGAAAATCCCATGGACACAGGAGCCTGGTAGGCTGCAGTCCATGGGGTTGCGAAGAGTCAGACACGACTGAGCAACTTCCCTTTCACTTTTCATTTTCATGCATTGGAGAAGGAAATGGCAATCCACACCAGTGTTCTTGCCTGGAGAATCCCAGGGACGAGGGAGCCTGATGGGCTGCTGTCTGTGGGGTTGCTCAGAGTCAGACATGACTGAAGCGACTTAGCAGCAGCAGCAGGATGGCGCTCAGAGAGGTCCCGCCCGAGTAGAGAATGTTCTAAGTGGAATTCGAACCGTGGTCTAACCCTGTGCACACAAACCAGCCCTTCTCCAAAGCCTGACGTGTGGGTAGCACAGTCGGTTCTCAAAAGACACCCTCACCCCCTCCTGCTAGGGGTGAGTCCCAGGGCCCTGACAGTTTTAGCTCCCGTCGCAGTGCTGACTCTCGAGCTCTCCCCCTGCTCCAGGGCAGCGGTCACGTCAGCGGAGCAGTCACCCTGGGAACTCGTGAACGAGGATATATGGGTGGCTTGAAGAAGGGGAAGATGCTCTGGGATGGGGCAGGGAAGCTCAGAAGGGAGGGCAAAGGCAGGTCCTCCAGGGAGCCCCAGGGAAGCCTGGCTATGGCCGCCAGTGACTGGGACTCCAAGGTCACCCCTGGCCTACACCCAAGAGCCATCTATTATGTCCCTTCAGTTGTGGTCTCCAAGGTAACCATTTCCAGACAAGATCACCCGCTTCTGTCTCTCTCTTCCACAGCCAGATATAACGGAGAAGTACCTGTCAGCCTCGGAGTGTGGAAGCCCCATAGATGGTCACCCTGAAGTCCCAGAGATGAAAGACGGTACGCATGCTTCGGCTCTGAGCCTAGGGCAGGGAGAAGGGTGGTATCCCAGTTTGTGAGGCTTGGCCATTTGGCTCAAGTCTACCTGTTTTAACAGCTAATTGCAACACGTTTCCAATTTCTAAACTGCTAAATATACAGCTGATAGACCCCGGAAAAAGAGAGAGAGCAGCCCAAACTGACGCGAGTGTCATGAATAGCTGGGTAGAATATTCTTTCATCTCTTATTTGCTAACCCTGGTTCAGATCTCTCTGAGCCAGTTCAGTATGTAAAGATTCTCCAGTGCTGGCATATTCTATAAGAGAGGTTGGTGAGCTTCTCTTGAGGGTGTAGTTCTAGAGATACCCGACTTTGACCTGTGGGCTCTGGCCTTGAGCACAGACGTGTGTGTGTGGGCGTGCATGTGTGAAGAATAGATGTGTGTGTGTGTGTGTGTGCACGTGCGTCCACAGTGAGGAACAGACAGGAAGGGAACAGTTCTGCTGTTTTTTCTGTCTTTCATGAGACCATGTTGGTAGGCTATGTGCAAGGCTGATGACTTTTCCTCTCATCTTGACAGTCAAGAAGAAATGTTCTGCTGGTCTCAAACTGAGCAACCTGATGAACCTGGGCAGGAAGAAATCTACCTCGCTGGAGCCTCCGGACAGGTCCCTCGAGACATCCAGTAAGACCTACAGCCGCCTCCAGGACCAGAGGGCCGGCTGTCCCCCCGGGGCTGTGGCTGGTCTCCGGGAAGACAGCTCAGACAGCCAAGGCAGGGGTGTGGGGTCTTGCTCTAACCCCGCCCTGGTAGGTGAGCCCACGGCCCACAGTTTCTGTTGATCTTTGCAGCAGGGAGCTCTTTAGGACTCCCCAAGCTCTCTTGCTGCAGTGCTGGCCCCTGTGTGGAAGTGAAGGGTAATTGATGACTGTCCTAATGGTCTTTAAGATTGTGTTCATTTGATCACTATATCAGGAGCATGGTAGGTGCGGTGTTAGGGAAAGGGGACCAAGGAGATGGAAAACACGGTCCTGAGAGCTTACAGCTCAAGGGAGAGGACGGCTTTATACCCAGAAGCACATGCGGTGAGGTCTTAGGAGCTCCAAGGACTCAGGGAAAGAAAGAACCTCTCTTACTCTGTGGTCAGAGACGGCTTCCTGAACCTGAGCCTTGAAGGGCAGGCAGGATTTGATGGGGTTGGCCTGGCCCTGCGGGCAGGAGCAGAGACTGAGAGGGGCAACAAAAGCCTGTGTAGCTGGTAGAGGGTGTGTGGGTGCTGGGAGACCCTCGAGGTCATCTCTACTGCCCTGACTCAGCCTTGAGCAAACTGAGGCCAAGGAAGAGAGAGAAAGAAAGAAGAGATAGGAGACTTGCCCAGAAAATACCCTGGCTTCCGACCTGAGGCTCGTTGCTGTGCTTACCTCTGGGGCCAGAAGGCCACCACTGTCCATCCTTGGGCCTTTCCCTCCTCTTCATGGAACCCGTGTCCCAGCTCTGGGCTCTTTTCCTGAGTCCCAGTTCAGTTCTGTGCTTCATGGCTGGCAGGGTGGGGTCGCGAGACAGGAAGGCAGCAGAAGATGGGGTCTTCTCTTTGGAGCCTGCTGGTCCTCCAGCCAGGGCCCTGGGTACCGGCCCGGCCAGGCTTTGTGCCTGAGAGGGCACGGCATTGGGCCTGGGAGCCTGGTCCCAGTGAGTCACTTTGGGAGATGCAGCTGGGCTATTGCTGGACGTTACTCAGCAGGGAAGCACGCTCCTGTCCCCTGTGGCTGGGGAAGGGCCAGAGAAAACACAGGCTCCTTCCCAGGGCTTGGCAACTCAGCTCCCCGCCTCTCTCTGGCCCAGAGAACTGTGATGGGCAAGTGAGGCGCCTGCCTGAGTGAGCCAGTGTTCCGAAGTCCCGGGCTCACATTCTTCCACGTTGTTGCTGTGATGGGATGGTCACGTGGCTCTGAGAAATTCACGCCCCCCAATGAGAGTCCAGCATTGAGCTGGGTGCAGAGGTGGCCATGTACTTTGGTGCGTGGGCCTGGGTCATCCCGGCTAAGGGTCGGAGCAGCTGCTGCTCCCTTAAGACGGAGAAGGCATCCACGCTGCAAACTGGTGCCTCTGGGAAGATGAGCAGCACAGACAGAAGTCAGCTCACTGCATGCAGGTGGGAAAGGGTTCTGAAGGCTGGACTTCTACTGGTCTTTCCAGCCCCGGGGACAAGGCTGTGCTTTGGCACATGGTGTCAGCTCCATAAACGTTCATCTAAGTTGGGGAGGAAGCTGAGGCTGACACATGCAACCATCTAAAAACAAGAAAGGCCTGCAGGATGGGTGTACCCCAGCGCTGGGAGGCCCTGGGTGCTGGCGGAGGAAGGAGGGCTCCCTAGTGGAGGAGCCACAGGGCACAGGCCCGGATGCTCGAGATGGACATGGCAAGTTCATGCCCTCGACAGGCTCTGTGTCCAGTTGGGAAGCTGACATGGAAGCGGAGTGTCACTGTTCCAGTTCTCAAGTGTTCTGAGGCTAGCAGAGCTGGTGGAGGGGTGAGGGGTGGCGGCAGAAACCGAGAGGATGAAGAGGACTTGGCCAAGGGGAGGAGGCCTCTGCAGGCTGAGACTGAGTGACCCATGGTGGCAAGGTGTCAGGGGAGCTAAGGCTGTGGAGGTGAGGGGACTGATCATGGCTGGAGGAGGGCTTCCTGCAGGTGGCCTGGGCCGGCAGAGGTCGGGGAGGGCCGCCGCAGGTCACGGGCTTAGAGCTGGGAGATGAGGCCAGGCCAGGGAGCCTCGGTCCAACACACACACATACACTGCCCCCCCCGCCGACACCCACACCCCCTGGCCTGGTCTAGTCCAAGACACAGTTCAGTGCCCTCTGGACACGCCTTTTCCAAAACCAGTAGGGCTGTGTGCTCCCCTCCTTCAAAGTGTCTAGCCCCTCACACAAAGGAAGGAGAAAGACTGAGGTTCACAGCCTCTATGAGGTTAAGAAATTCTCTCAGGCAAAGCTTGGCAAAGCTTGGAGCTGAGACTTAAGAGGCGCGTTCCCGGAGGTCCAGAAGCAGGCAAGGGCAGTCCTGGACGCCCTTGGCCACCGACACCCCCTCGGCCGTGTCCCTCCCCGCAGGCTACCTGAACGTGCTGGTCAACAGCCAGTGGAAGTCGCGCTGGTGCTCCGTCAGGGACAGTCACCTGTACTTCTACCAGGACCGGAACCGGAGCAAGGCGGCCCAGCAGCCCCTCAGCCTGCTTGGCTGTGAGGTGGTGCCGGACCCGAGCCCGGACCACCTCTACTCCTTCCGCATCCTCCACAACGGCGAGGAGCTGGCCAAGCTCGAGGTACCGCTGGCCGGGGTGGTGGGGGGTTGGGTAGGCGGACACGGCCAGGGCGGAGGTCAGGGTCACGGCTGTTTGCCCCGGGTCCTGAGGACTGCAGTCCTACCACAGGAGATTCAGCTCAGCTGCACTTTATTTTTACTTCCTTTGCCTGAGATTGTTTGCGTTTTTTAAAAATTTCCATTCCCTTTATGACCTCAGGGTGGTTGTGTTATAGGAACGGGACAATGAGCTATTTCCTGCACTTAGGGTAGAAGGAGTATTTATAACTCCCTAAGTTGCTGGAAAAACTTTCTGGGGACTCAAAGCGGGTTTGTGATTTCGTTTGTGTATCACCAGATGGGACCTAGTACATAAAAATGCAGACAGTTAGGGTTTATCTTGGGGGGAGAATAAGGTTTGTGATGCAATTGCATTATTCCCAGTCACCACCCTCTGTTTGATGTTATGTTACATTTACAAAAAGAGAGGTGACATAACGCCTTGCCATGACCTGGGCAGGCCCAAGCCAGAGTGCTTTATACACACTTAATTAAGCACACACCCCTGTTCATTCCTGTTCACCTAGTCCTGGCTCCAGGGGTCTTCATCCTGAATTTGCTCCAATACTGCCCTCTTGTGGCTAAAAGGGGCAATTGCTCCCCAAGCACAAGCCTGTGTTCATTCCTGCATCCCCCCATCCTGTTGCCAGATCAGTACCATGATATGGTGAACAAGAAGATGTGTTCCCTGGCATGGGACCTAAACCTACCTTCAAGAACAAGAGTGAGATATGATTCAGTATCCACTTTATCACTTTTCACAGGCTGCCTCTAGCTCCTGCTGACTTAGTAATCACTAAGTAATGACTAGTACTGATAACTTAGTAATCACTGAGCAGTGGGGCAGGAGCTGTAAGTATGTATGAAAGTCTGAATGTTGGGTGGGTGGGGGCTGTGTAGAGAAAGCCTGTGGGAGGGAGTGGGGGCTGACCTTAAGAGCAGTGGTAGACCCGCTAGTCATGCATGGATGTGAGGGATGGACCATAAAGAACGTTGAACACCAAAGAAGTGATGCATTCGGACTGTGCTGTTGGAGAAGACTCTTTGGAGTCCCTTGGACTGCAAGGAGATCCATCCAGTCCATCCTAAAAGGAATCAGTCCTGAATATTCACTGGAAGGACTTAAGCTGCAACTCCAATACTTTGGCCACCTGATCAAAGAGCCACCTCATTGGGAAAAACCCTGCTGCTGGGAAAGATTGAAGGCAGGAGGAAAAGGGGATGACAGAGGACGAGATGGTTGGATGGCCTCACCGACTCAATGGACATGAAGTTAGAGCAAGCTCCGGGAGATGGTGAAGGACAGGGAAGCCTGGCGTGCTGCAGTCCATGGGGTCACAAAGAGTCAGACATGACTGAGTGACTGAAAACAAAGACCTTGAAGGGTTTCAAGGGAGGGTGTCATGTTCAGATTTGGATTCCAAGATGTGTCCTCCAGCTGCTGGGTGAGGGATGGAAGGAAGGGGGACATGAAGGGGTAAAATGAGACCCATCGCCCAGGGCAGCGATGGTGGCAGCAGGAACTAGAGGCAGCCCTTGCAAAGCTGTATTGAGAAATCCACCTGCAAATGAGTGGGAAAAGGAAACCAGCTAAATGTCAAACTGCACTTTCAGCTGCCCTTCTCATCATGAGCACAGAGCAGAAAGGTGGCAGAGCTGTGGCATGCTGCTAAAGCCAGCATGGCGGTTTGTTTTTCCTCAAGAAAGTAAACCTGTGGTATCTGTGGAATTCCCAGTTCTTTCTCATTATAAAGCCCAGGAACCATGCTGGCATTTTAATAGAAAATATTCAGTGTACAATGACTAGAATGTGTTGTCGCCTGGGGAAAACTAGGCGCCGACTTCACTGAGATTTAGTTCATGATTTGTTGGAGGTAGCTGACCTGGCATAAGGTGTGTAAGACAGTTTGACTGTTAAAACCATAAGCAAAAATACATTTGAATTTTGTTAGTTCTTAGCAGGGATCCAGGTGGTCTTGTGTATATGCATTAGCGTTGTAAACTAAAATGTGATAATTCATAAAATAGAAGTGTCATCCTAAAATGCATACATTTTAACAGTCCTCTCCGAGTCCATTAGCCCTCTAGAAATACCTGCTTACAAACATTACATGTGATGGTGCCTGCACAGTTCGTCACTTAGTCATATCTGACTCTTTGCGACCCTTTGGACTGTAGCCTCCCAGGCTCCTCTCTCCATGGGATTTCCCAGGCAAGAATGCTGGAATGAGTTGCTGTTCCATCCCCCAGGGGATCTTTCCGACCCAGGGATCAAACCCATGTCTCCTTCCTGCGTCTCCTACATTGCAGGCAGATTCTTTACCTGCTGAGCCGCTGGGGAAGCCCTCTAGAAATACATCTTTATAAACATTACATGTAATACTGTTGGACAAATGCCCACAGCATCATTGAGATGGCACCAGGGTATCACTAGTAGCAGGAAATATTATCTGGAGTTCCTGGGGGCTGAAATATACCAGCAAAAATGAGGAACATGGCATCAGGGAAGAGGTGAAGAGGTCTGGGCGCCAGGCAGCAAACTCCAGCCCTGCTCATGTCCCTCTTGGCTTCCTCCCAGGCCAAGTCTTCCGAGGAAATGGGCCACTGGCTAGGCCTCCTGCTCTCTGAGTCGGGCTCCAAGACAGACCCGGAAGAATTCACCTATGACTATGTGGATGCCGATAGAGTTTCCTGTATCGTGAGCGCTGCCAAAACCTCTCTGCTGTGAGTATTCAGGAACCTCTCACTCCTAGCCATGCTTCTAGAGCAAGACCTAGACTGGCCTCTGGTGGTCCCTTGAGCATCTGGGAACTCTGGGTGGGCCCTGTTCCCCCAGTAACAGGAAGACCAGGGCCAGGGAGCAGCCCTCAGGGAGGCCCAGCAAGGAGCCAAGCCAGGCCACTGGCCCGGGGGACAGCCACCGCATCCCTGACTCTAATTAGATTCTGTTCAACCCACTCCAGTGTTCTTGCCTGGAGAATCCCGGGGACGAGGGAGCCTGGTGGGCTGCCGTCTCTGGGGTTGTACAGCGTCAGACACGACTGAAGCAGCTTAGCAGCAGCAGCAGCTCCTGAAGGCAGAGTGGGCACCTCTCCTGGCCTTTGCTTTCCTTGCTGTAGAGGCGGCGCTTCAGCATGGCTGCCTTCCCGAGTCCCAGCACATGCTGGTGTGAGCCGACAAGGGGTACTTCTGCCTCCTGGATGAGCAAACTGGGTCCCGGAGAGAAGTAGTCTTGGGGAGGGGATGGGTAGAGGCAGCATTGCTGTTGTTCAGTTGCTCAGTTGTGTCCAACTCTTTGTGACCCCATGGACTGCACAACCCCAGGCATCCCGGTCCTTCACTGTCTGCTGGAGTTTGCTCAATCTCATGTCCATTGAGTCAGTGATGCCGCCCAACCATCTCATCCTCTGCCGGCCCCTTCTCCTCCTGCTTTCCGTCTTTCCCAGCATCACGGTCTTTTCTAATGAGTCAGCTCTTCCCATCAGGTGGCCAAAGTGTTGGAGCTGCAGCTTCAGTCCTTCCAATGAATATTCAGGACTGATTTCCTTTAGGAGTGACTGGTTTGATTTTCTTCCTGCATGGGTGGAAGCAAACTGGGCCAAAATGGGGAAAGTGTCTGTCTGTGCTGGCCCAAGTGTACTATGAAGATGAAATGACAGAGGATTTTGTTGTTGGAAGGAGGTCCTGAAAGGGTGGAATCCGGGTGAGAAGACAGCTGTACTGTGCTTAGTCGCTCAGTTGTGTCGAAGAGGAGGGGTATGGGGCAAGGGAAGATTATTTTTCAAGAAGAGACACTTGGAACCAGGAGTTCTAGTAAGAAGACCCTGGGGAGAGAGGGAGGAGATACCCCTAAACAAATGAATTCATTCTACAAGGAGATCAGGGCTCGTCCTCAGGTCTCCTGCATAGCCCGCGGATTTCACTGCGCCTCCTGTTGTTGGGAAGCCTTTGAGACTGGTGGCTTTTAGCCCCACCCCTGTCCTGAATCCTCTCTCACCGTGTCTTCCAGGCTGATGCAGAGAAAGTTCTCGGAGCCGAACACCTACATCGACGGCCTGCCCAGCCAGGATCGCCAGGAGCTGCTGTACGACGATGTGGAGGTGTCAGAGCTGACAACCGCGGTAAGGATGCTGGCTGGGTGGCAGCCTGGGGCTGTCTATCCCCTTCCTGCCAAGACCCAGAGCCTCAGTGCCAGAGGTCGTTAGATGGTCCCCAAGAGGAATGGACTCCAAGTCACCTGCAGGGCCATCAGTGGAGAAAGCAGGCTGCAGTGAAGTTCTCTTTTATCTGCTGGGGTGGTACCATCTGCCTGGCCTGGGGACTCATCCAGGTAAAAGAGCTGGTTGACCACTCTGGTTAGTGCTGGGAAGGAGAACAGCAACACCATTGGGCTTTTCTAAGAAACTGAAATATAGTTGATTTGCAATATTATATTTGTTTCAGATATACAGCACAGTTAGTATTTTTATAGATTATATGCCAGTAAAAGTTATTATAAAGTAATGGCTATAATTCCTCATACTATACAGTATATCCTTGTTGCTCACCTATTTTATACACAGTGATTTGCATCTCTTAACCACAGACCCCTCTCTTGCCCCTTCCCTCTCCCCTCTTCCTACTGGTAACCCCTGGGCTGTTTTCTGTATCAGTGCGTCTGTTTTGCTATATGTAATTCATTTGTACTATGTTTTAGATTCCACACTTAAGTGATACCATACAGTATTTGTCTTTCTCCGAGTTTATTTCACTGGGCATAACATTCTCTAGGTCCATCCACATTGCTGTAAACGGCAGAATTCCATCCTCTTTCATGGTTGAGTAATGTTCCATTGTGTGTGTCTGTATGCATGCATCCATCTTTATCCGTTCATCTGCTGATGGACACGAGGGTTGCTTCCACCTTGGCTACTCTAAACAGTGCTGCTATGAACTCTGAGGTGCATGTATCTTTCCACCTTGTGTTTTTGCTTTTTCCATGGTACGGAATTGCTGGGTCATATGGTAGTTCTATTTTTAGTGTTTTGAGGCACCTCTCGACTGTTATCCATAGTGGCTGCACCGGTTTACATTCCCACCACCAGTGAACAAGCTTTCCTTTTTATCCACATCCTTGTCAACACTTGTTATTTGTAGGCTTTTTGAAGACAGCCATTCTGATAGGTGTGAGGTAGTTTCTCATTGTGTCTCTGTTGCATTTCTCTAATAATTATGATGTTGAGCATGTTTTCATGTTGACTGTTGGCTATCTGTCTGTCTTCTTTGGGAAAAAATGTCTATTCTGGTCTTCCACCCATTTGTAAATGGGGTGGCTTTTTTAAACTATAGAGACATATGAGCGATTTGTATATTTTGGATATTAACCCCTTGTGGGTCATTTTCTCACATCCCATAGATTGTCTCTTTTATCTTGCTGATGGTTTCCTTTGCTGTGCAACAATTTTTAACTAGGTCCTGTTTATTTTTGCTTTTATTTCTTTTGCCTTATTAGACAGACCCCCCCCAAAATATTGCATGATTTCTGTCAAAGAGTGTTCTGTGTTCTCTTCTAGGAGTTTTGCGGTTTCCGGTCTTACACTGAGGTCTTTAATTTGTTTTGAGATTATTTCTCAACTGTGGTATGAGGAAATGTTCAAATCTTGTTGCTTAGACGTAGCTGTCCAGACACCCTTCGCCTTTGAGGCTCAGATTGGTGGTGGAGGTGGAATCATCACCCTGACAGCTGGCTCCAGTCATGGGGCATGGATCTCTATGCTAGGGGCATCTGTGGGCGATCTCATTTCATCCCAGCCACCTGAGAGGGAGGGACTCCTAGCCCCTTCTCTCCAGATGAGGAAGTCAAGTCAGGGAGATGAAGTACTGTGCCCTGGGTCTCCCACCTCTTGAATGGCCTACCCAGGAGGTGAGCCCAGGCCTTCTAACTCCAGCTCTTCAGGAGGCTCCTCGGGAAGGAGGTCTGGTGACCTTGGGCACAGGGAAGGGACAGGAGATCTGCAGCAGGGCTGGCGTCCCCTCCGGGGTTCCAGGTCCCAAAGCAGTGGAGAAAGCCCCCTGATTCTTCCCCATGCAGGGGGAAGCCCCCGAGGAAGCCAGCCCTGCAACAGATGTTTCGGGTGAGCCTGACCCTGACCGTGTGTACCTGGACCTCACGCCCATCAAGTCCTTCCTACACAGCGACAGCGGTGCACAGGCCCGGGCCACAACACCCACGCCACCCCACCAGGACCCTCCGGCCGAGACTCTCCCTCTGCCTGAAGACTCGGACCCCACCCCTGATGCGCCCCTCATAACGTCTCCGGAGAGCCCTGAGTTGCAGGTACGGGGGCTCCCGCAGTGGGTGAGCCTGCCTCACCTTCTCGGGGGCCCCTTGGCCGGCTGAATCCTATTTGCCTTCTCCCCGCCCAGATGCAGCCGGAGAGTCAGGAACCGGAGGAGCTCTCCCTGGGAGGCACAGAGGTCAAGCTCCAGGCTGCACAGCAGAAGGCCGCCTCTTCCCCGAGCTGCCCTGACACGGTGGCTGTCGCCCCGGCCGGGTCCAGCCCACCTGTGAAGGACAGGCTGAAGGCAACCAGTGCAGGTGCCTGTGCTAGATAAGAGTTGGTTTTGGAAAGGGCTTGGGGGCTTCCCTGGTAGCTCAGATGGTGAAGAGTCTGCCTGCAACGCAGGAGACTCGGGTTCAATCCCTTGGTCGGGAAGATCCCCTGGAGTAGGAAATGGCAACCCACTCCGGTATTTTTACCTGGAGAATTCAGTGGACAGAGGAGCCTGGTGGGATATAGTTCACAGGGGTGCAAAGAGTTGGACATGACTGAGCGACTAACCCTTTTACTTGGAGAGGTTAGTCTGATTGCCTCCCTTTCAAATGAGGAAAGAAAGGCCCAGAGAGCTGGAGGACTTGCCCAGTGTCTCATAGCAAAGAAGGAGCAGGCTCAGTTTCCTTTTCTGTCCCTGCTAGGCTGGCCTGGCATCCACCTCTAACCTACGTCCAGAGTGCTGGGTTCTGCCTGAGCCTGTAGAGTGGGGTGGGACTGCCCTCAGGGGCCAGCCCGACTGACCCAGGGGGTTCCCCTCCCTCTGGGTCTGCAGAGATCAAACTTGGCAAGAACCGGACAGAAGCCGAGGTGAAGCGGTACACGGAGGAGAAGGAGAGGCTCGAGAAGAAGAAGGAAGAGATCCGAGGGCACCTGGCTCAGCTCCGGAGGGAGAAACGGGAGCTGAAGGAGACCCTGTTAAAGTGTACAGGTAGGCAGCACCTCCTCTCAAGGGAGATGGCCCCTGGAGGGGCTGGGGCTTTCCGGGGGCGCGAATCCAGATCTGTGCACATGGCCTGCCGCCCCCTCAACCTTTGGCACAGGTGGGTGCTCCCCGCAAAGTCCTCCCCTTCCAGCCTGTCTGAAAGGTCACTGTCCTGTATCAGGATGTAGTTGAAAAAGCAGTAAATCTCTAAAAATTATGTGTCTCCACCTGAAATGTGTCATTCCACTTAAGACAAATGTCTGTTTCTTGGCCCATCTTCTGCAGTAATGCCAAGGTCTTTCCTTGCCCTCTGGGCCGGCTGATGGGACCCCAGGTCATGGTTCCCGCATTAACCACATCTCTAATGGTTCAGCTGGCCATCTCTTTACAAGCGCCTTACTTAAGTCTGTGTTCATTTTAGGGAAATCTGCATCCTTGTGGATTATTTTCCAAGTCATCCTCATATCATCCTTCAGCTGTTTCCTAGCGGCTTATCCCTCGTAAGACCTTTAAGCAGCATTTGAGCTGATTTTCAGAGAGTAACTCCGTGTACTTTAATATTTAAGCTGTGAAAATGAATGTCTCTCAGTCGTGTCTCTTTGTGACCCCATAGACTATACAGTCCATGGAATTCTCCAGGCCAGAATACTGGAGTGGGTAGTCTTTCCCTTCTCCAGGGAATCTTTCCAACCCAGTGATCGAACCCAGGTCTCCCACATTGCAGGAGGATTCTTTACCAGCTGAGACACAAGGGAAGCACAAGAATATTGGAGTGGGTAGTCTATCCCTTCTCCAGCGGATCTTCCTGACCCAGGAATCGAACCAGGGTCTCCTGCATTGCAGGCAGATTCTTTACCAATTGAGCTATCAGTGAAGCCCATTAGACTTGCACTAACCAACATAAGCAGTTGATCCCTGAGAATCTTACAAACATGATTGGTAGAAGAAAGGTAAGGGGGGCATGATGTGACCGACTTTTTAAAAAAGATTACATCTTCATTGATAAGGATTCATAGACCACACGATGACCCATTTACACATGGTTTTCAGTATATTCACAGAGTTGTGCAGCCATCACCAGAGTCAACTTGAGAACATTTCCATCGCCTATACTCACGGGCAGTCACTTGGTGCTCAGGATTCCATACTGAACATGTGGTACCATCCTTTCCTCTGCAGTGAGCTCCTAGCATGGACTCTTGGTTGAGTCATCCTTTCCTGGTGCTACAGGAAGAGCCTGAGAACACCAGGGTGAAGAGGGGAGGGTAAGACAGGGCTGAGAAGGTGGCAGGGTTGAGGACCATGGCTCCATTAGGCCCAGCGAAGCACCACGTGTCAGGATTGAGGGAACCACGTGGGGCAAGTTGAAACAGCCCAGCCATCGTCCAGAGGTCACCAATAAAGCTTATTTCTGCCTTTGAGGTTGCTGTCACCATGGCAGGTATTGACACAACCAGAGTCCCTAAGCGCCTACCAGGAGGGACGTTAGGCCTCAGATTCAGGCCCTCTTGTGAAGGCGGAGCTCTGCTGCCGGGGCCTCCCCAGCCTTTGCAGAATGGAGACACAGGACCTGGGCTCCTGGACTTGGAGGCTGTCCGCCACCCACTGAGAGGCCTGTCCCCGCTCTCAGGGTCAGAGCCAGAGCAGTGGTCCACAGCCCCTCAGGGGTCGTGTTTCGGCATGGTGTGTGTGTGTGTGTGTGTGTGTGTGTGTGTGTGTGAATCCATCCTGCCCCTGGCATGACTTCTGGCTGAAAGGCTGCAAACTTCACTCTGCAGATAAGGGGGTGGTGGCCAGCCTGGAGCAGAAGCTGAAGGAGGTGGACGAGGAGTGCAGGGTGGAGGAGCGCAGGCGTGTGGACCTGGAGCTCAGCATCGTGGAGGTGAAGGACAGCCTGAGGAAGGCGGAGGCCGGGCCCGTGACGCTGGGCACCACCGTGGACACCACCCACCTGGAGAGCGTGAGCCCCCGGGTGAGTCCAGGTGCCCGTCCCTGTGGGCCAAGTGCGGGGATGAGCCATGCCTCCCTGCCCTTAACTCAGCCCTCGCTCTCCTCTGACACCACAGCCCAAAGCAGCCACCCCAACTCCTGCCCCCGACTGTACCCCGGTCAACTCCGCAACTGCGCTCAAGAACAGGCCTCTGTCAGTCATGGTCACAGGCAAAGGCACCGTCCTCCAGAAAGCCAAGGTAAGCGGTCACTCCTGTGCTATTTCAGGGCCCCCTGGAGGACAGAACTGTCACCAGGGTGGTGGGGGGCGCCCTTCTGACCCAGGCGGCACTTTCCTCCTCTGAGCACAGGCTCTGCGGGAAGAGGAGGGAGGCTGGGACTTGGCTGTGTCTTTGGCCTTGACCAACCAGAAAGGTGCTTCCCTTGGTTCTGTGTCCTTGCAAGTCCACCTGAGGGCGTGCAAATGCTTTGCGCTGCCCACCGCGTGATTGATTATCAGTAGATTCCGGGGGGTGGGCAGCAGGGGTAGGGGAGAGGAGCAGCTCAGAGACAGAGAGGGGCTGGAGAGTTTTCCAGTTTAAAGAGCACCTCAGTGATTCTGAAGGGCATCTGTCAGGAAAACGAAAGCTGCAGATTCAGATGGGTGATGGGTTTGCCGGAAGCCACCCATGCAGCTGGCAGTAAGGGGTAAATGAGAGCAGATTTGTCCCTGGGGGCTGGATGAGGAGCGTTATGAACCCTTGACTCATTTGTACAGTAAAGAGCATGCCTAGAGCTGCCTGTGTTTTGGCAAATGCTGCTCCTTACCACAGGCAGCTCTCATTGCTGTCCTGCTTATTACCTGCTGGAGGTATCGTGAGGCACCTGTACCAATGACTGTGTATTAAATCCATGTAAGCACATGAGCACCGAGGCAGACGTCACTCAGCCTCTGTCTGTTGCTCCATGGCCTCAAAATCTCTGAACAGGGGCTCCAAGCAACAGGGAACAAACACACGGGGGTTGAACCTTAACTGCCGTCTCTCTTCCTAGCTTCTTCTATGAATATGTAGGTTGGCTGCAGAGGATAACTTTCTTTCTTCTCTTGGGGGGTGGGATGCTGGTGTTTGAATGGTACCCTAGGAATGGGAGAAGAAAGGAGCAAGTTAGGAAACGAACTTCATCTAAAGACTCTCCTGTCAATATGGACCTTGGTGACAATCCTGCTTCGTTACAGTCTTCGTTCAAGCAGCGACTCTGTGAAAGGGTGAGTCTGTTTACAAGGAAAAGGAAGAACTGGGGTTCTGTGAATGGAATACTTCGGCTAAGAGGAGGCTCTGTCCCTGTGCAGGGCCAAAGGAAATAATACAAGACTTTTTTGGAGACCCAAGTCTATTGGTTGTAAACAGGACATTGCTGTAGTTAGGGGTATTCTGTGTTTCTTCCTTGAAATTTTCATCAGTTATTTTATCAGACTTTTTAAATGAAAAGTTTCTGATGTGGAGGCCTTGGTGGAGGAGAAATCAAGGTAGCAGGGTCTTGTCTCACTGATCATAGGGTTTTGGTGAGAGTATATTTCAACTCCTGACTGTCATCTCCTATCTGATACTTAGTAGTGTCAGGGGTTAAACCGTCCTTGTCTTCAGCTGTGTAAAAACCATCTATGGTTTTTTTTTTTAAGAAATGGTAACTGGGAAAATATTAGGGACCAAGCTGAGGCACTGTTCCTGGTAAATTAAGGACTTTTTTCAGGCTAAAGTGGGCCTGAACCAATTGCTTTTAAATAAAAATTTTAAATGATGCTGTATTATATAGGAAAAAAAAATGTTTAAAGTCCTGTAATTTAGAACAGTGAAAAGTGTCTTTTGAGATTTAACTGACTTTTTACATTACCATAGAAACAAGATTACCCTGTGTTTACAGATTCAGTCCCATGGAAAGGCCATTTTTAAGAGAAGTTATTTAATACAGTGCTCTCTTAGTCCCTGTTTTTTAAGTTGTGCTTGATGTCCAGGCCCTTTCCAAGGAAAAAAAGGGGGGGCAAATTTTGTTTCGGGGCAAATTTTGTTTCGGGTGCTCTCTTTTTTTTAAATTGACAGTGCTCTTGTTTATGTTGCCTGTTTCTCTTCTGAAGGCATTGTTAACACAGGTTAAAAACATTTCATCTATCATCTCTGCCTCATTTCTGGGGGTTCTGAATCAGAGTTCTTTAACACTGGTTCCTGGGAACTCAAGGTCTTTTGAGTCTGTCTTCTTATTGTCTTTCTATTCCCAGGACATTTATTTCCTTTGTCATTAACACTTGGTGTCCCAAGTGGTGAGTTAGATTTTTTTTTTTTAATAAAATGTTCATTGTATTTTGGGTTTTCTTGTATTTCATGGGATAACGTGGCAAGGCCTGGTAGACTTCTACTTCAAGGGGGAAACATTGTGGATATTTATACACTGAACTTCAAACTATGTGAGTAAAAACACAGAACTACAAGGTGGGATCCTAGCAGGAGACTTTAAGCCTCCTAACAACAAGCAGCAGAGGTAAGGCTGGAAAATTTTAGTATTATAAAGACATGGGAAACATCTTTAGAAGCTGATCATATATAACAGTGACTGAAAATCAATACTTTAAAACACACTCCTAGATAATTCTTAGTGTTAGTCGCCCAGTCGTGCCTGACTCTTTGCGACCCCATGGACTGCAGCCCACCAGGCTCTTCTGTCCATGAGATTTTCCAGGCAAGGATACTGGAGTTGGTTGCCATTTCCTTCTCCAGGGTATCATCCAGACCTAGGGATCAAACCCGGATCTCTTGCACTGCAGGCAGATTCTTTACTGACTGAGCTAATAGATAATTCTTAGGGGAGTAAAAATCATACCCATACTTGAATGTTGCCTTAGTAGTAATAATTAAAAATGGTAAAACCAAATTTCTGCCTCCTTAAAAAGACAGCCTACAGCAATATTAAATGGCAGAACTGAAAAAAGAGGCCTTAAGTACTGATACTGACAGTCCTTTTGAATTGCAAGAAAAATACTATGAATATAGCAGCTTGAAAGTTTGAGGACTATATATTAATATTTTTCATTTTAGAAAGTTAGCACAGCTCTGATACCAAAATTCCAACACAAAAAAGAAAATATTCCAATATATTATAAAAGACAATCTCATTTTTGAACATAGATTGAAAACTTTAAAATATTGGCAAATGAAATTCAGCAGTGTTTAAAGAACCAGACATTGCAACCAAATAACATCCAAGAAATCAAAGGTGGTTCAACAACTGAAAATACAAACAGGCATTTTATCATATTAACCAATCAAATGTGAAAAAATATCTCAAAGGGAGCAGAAATGCAAACCACAAATCTCAATACTCCTAATAAACACTCTGTAATCCAGGAATAGAAGCAAGCATTCCTTATCAAGTAATGCACAGAGAGCAACAATGATAAAAACGTCCTTTCAAGTCAAGAACCAGCTACATTCCACTACTTGTTAAAACATCATTCTGGAGGTCCTAGACAATGCAAAATGACAAGAAAAAGTAGTATAAAATTTCAAAAGGAGAGACAAAACTCATTACTTGTAAATGCTATCTTTCTAGAAAAGCAAAAGAGTCAACTATTCAAACTAGAGCAGCTGGCTGGGATAAAGATCATTTGGAGAAAATAAAGGATTTATGATCTATCGGCAATGTTTAAGTTTTTACAAGGAGAACATATTTGTATATTATGTAATTAAAATAAAAGCCAGTTTCTTTAAAAAGAAAGAAAAAGGGTTAGCTGGGAAAAGATCACTTACGGTTATTTGTCAGGAATTCCCTCTTCTGCTACTATAACCCAGAAAGGGTTAAACTCCAGTGGCACCTTCACTAGAAAAGGTTAAAATTATTTTCCCCCCAAGGGCTGAAACCTAAAAATAACAACAGTAAGGTCTTTAATATGTAGGCTAGGCTCAGGGCCCAGTTTTGTGCGGTTTTTAAGTCCAGTTCAAATGGGACATCCAAATATCAACCCTGAGCCAGACAAAGAGCCTACATTATGAAATGATTAAACTGCTGTTAATGTAAAGACAATGGAATCCTCTAACATCAGCCATCAGCACCTACCGGGTGGGCACGTGACTCTGCTCTGATATTGCTTTTGCCTTGGCAGAAGGCGACAACTGGAATGGAAATAGCCCTTGAATGGAAATGACTGTCATGCACAGTGCTTGGCACACTGGACTTGTTTTTAACATCTAATAAAACCACGGTGATGACCTTCCAGGTACTTTTCTTTGCACCAGAAATCCTGACGTTCTTAAAGTTAAGCAGTATTTAAATCAAAGTAGCCTTGAATGTTTCCCATAAAACATCACATTAAGGTATTTACATTAAAAATAAAAACTATGATAAAGTGTCTGGATTTAAATCAGAGCTCTGCAAAGGCTTCTACTGAAAACCAACTCCCAACTCGACCACCTGGGCAGAGAATTGATTTGTTAAGGACTGTGGGATAAGCAAATATCCAGTTCGCCAGAGAATATGCTATCTAAGCCTTTTTGCCATTTAGGGACAAATGCTCCTGTTAAATAAACACAACCAACGGCACTTCTTGAAATATTCCTTTTAAAACCAGGTATGAAAAACAAAACTAAAACCAAGGCAGCATAAGATCTATATCTAAAAAAAGCCAACCCCTTCAAATCTCTTTGTTCTACACTGAGTTTAAGAATTCTGCTCCTTTTTGACCCCTAAAGGGAGAGTAAGACAGGCACTCAAGAAACACCCCACAATGAACCCTCCTAAGTAAACACTAAGAAGCCTCTCGAAGGGAGTGCTGGTCAGGTTAGGTGGCCCCTCGGGTTCAGGACTGTTTGCACACTCAGCTCCTCCCCCCCCCCCAGGGCTGTTTGCACACTCAGCCCCTCCCCCTCAGGCAAAGAGCTGGTCAGTCAGTCTCCTTCTAGTCTGAGGCCTTTCCAAGTCCCACACAGGGATCCCGCCACCAGAACAAGTCACAATGCCGCCCAAGCTCCTCTTCAAACTAAAGATGTGGTTAAAAGTCCACCCTCTGTCCATCCTGAGATGCCATCATCGAGTCAGGAGTCTGTCATCACTGCCTTCTTGGGCATAACTGTCCCAGCAATGCCCTGTTTAGCCATCACCGTGGGCAACATGAGCTTCAAACAGGCCATCAGAAGTCTCCAGGTTCCTCTGCTGCTCCTCGGGGACACGCGCCAGACGGCACCAGCTCGACAGTGCACAATTAGGCCAGCGAAACATGTGAGGGGTTCTCAGTGTGGTCGTGAAGTGGGTAACCGGCTGCTACCATGTTCCTGGGCAGCTCTGTCTGCAGCTGAGCCCTCTCTTCTCCCTGGAGCAGGACAGTGGGCAGGAGGGTTCAGACGGGGCTGGAGGCAGAGACCACAGACAGGGTGCTCTGCTGAGGGTAGGCTCCCTTTCAGCGCCCAGGGGGCCCAGGCCTTCTCGGTAGGCCCAGCTGGGAGGGGCTCAGTGGCTGCCCTCCTGCAGGTTCTCGGCCAGAGCCACGTGCCTTGAGGGCGTCTCCTCTCAAGGCCCCTAGGAAAGAAGTGAACTTTGAGGGTCTGAGTCCTCTTCTTAACCAACTAGCAACCTTATGGGCCCCTTTGTGCCTTGCGCTTAGGCTAAGCCAAGCTGAAAGTGCCCCCTCACAGCCCTCCCCGTATTAGGAAAACCACCTCTGGCAGGGCCTGCAAACGCAGGGCTCCAATGCGAATCGTCCACTGGCTGCTGCTGGCTTTTCTACCTTTAAATTCATGAGCAGCAGCCACAGGGGGCGCCTAGGAGGCTGTGCAACAATCATTTTTCTACGTCCATACTCTAGTCTCCTCTCTCCTAGATGGTTACTAATTCTCTTCTTTCCTCAAACCTCCAGAACCTCCTCCATGCCCTCACTCTCTGTTGAGCAAATAGAGACGCTCAAAAAAAGAACTCCCACCAACTTCCACTGCCCCATCCACCCACCCACTCGAACCTGTGCCCACGTCCTCTGCCCACGTCCTCTGCCCATGCTCCTCCCCAGAAGTCTCCTCGGATTTTCATCAGCATGTGTTCCATTCAGTCACTCAGTCGTGTCTGACTCTTTGGGACCCCATGGACTGCAGCACCCCAGGCTTCCCTGTCCATCACCAACTCACTGAGCTTACTCAAATTCATGTCCATCGAGTCAGTGATGCCATCCAACCATCTCATCCTCTGTCATCCCCTTTTCCTCCTGTCTTCAATCTTTCCCAGCATCAGGGTCTTTTCCAAGGAGTCAATTCTTCAAGTTAGGTGGCCAAAGGATTGAAGCTTCAGCTTTAGCATCAGTCCTTCCAATGAATATTCAGGATTGATTTCCTTTAGGATGAACTGGTTGGATCTCCTTGCAGTCCAAGGGACTCTCAAGAGCCTTCTCCAACACCACAGTTCAGAAGCATCGATTCTTCGGTGCTCAGCACCATCTAATACACTACATGCTGTACTTACCGCTTGTCTCTCCCTCACTAGACTAGAACCCTCAGGAGGGCAGAGATTCTCAATGTCTTGTTTCCTGCTCTGTTCCTCTCACCCAGCATGGTACCTGGGATATAGGGGGCACCCACTAAATGTTTCATGTATGAATGAACCAATGACTGACTCCTTCCACTGATGCCCTAGAACCTTTGGCTACAGTCCTGGGGAACAGGAGGACTGAGACCACCACCCCAGCCCCTACGTGGGAGCTGATGCCACACTCACGGTTCTCGCAGTGGGGGCCCTCCCAGCCACCCGGGCACTCGCAGCGGTAGCTCCCGTTGCGCATGACACAGGTGCCCTCGTTCATGCATGGGCTGGGTTTGCAGAGGTTAACTGGCCGCTTGGCTTCTGCAAGGGAGGACGGGAGGACGTGTCAGCAGACCCAGCCTGGGTCAGCCCTGAGGACTCTACCCTCACCCAGGACGAAGGTGAGGCCACCAGAGCAGGGTCTTACACGTCACTGGCTCTGTGGGCCCTTGAGCCACAGGTGAGCACATGGGTGGGCCCCAGCCTCCATTCAGCTTTCCTGCAGGCAAGCAGCTGCTTTAAGATGGGCTGAGCACACAGCAGTGCTTACTATCATTATTATGGCCACAGGCTTTTTAAAAGGTGCAGAGAATGTTCCTAGTAAAAGGAGGCTTGAAGTCAGGCTACCCTGGCTGTGTCTGTTCCTAGCAAGGTTAGTGCCATCCTGGGGTCTTGGTGGATATCCTAACAAATCTCTTTTTAGGTGGGGTGCCGTCTATAGGGTCACACAGACTCAGACACGACTGAAGCAACTTAGCAGCAGCAGCAGCATATATTAAGTTTGGGGAGAGATGTCGAAAATTCTCTGCACCTTAAAAGGGGACTTGTGTGTGCCTCCCACAGGGCTCCATGTGACTATGGGATTTAGCACAGAGCCCGGCACATGGAAAGTCCCCGGCAGCTGGGAGGAGCTGCTGTCCCCGTAGGGATGTCCATGAAGGCTCTGGCTGAGGTCCACCCTTCGGAGGCAACCCCGAAGTTGCAATTCCCCCACTCACCTCTGCATATCCACTCGATGAGTGCATCCTGGTGGTGGCTCAGGTCTGCGTAGGAGGCCACGTGGATCAGGGCATCTCGGGGACCCGAGAGCCTCCGCAGTGCCTCCCTCAGGACGGGCCCCACACCCACCACCAAGACCGAGACGCCGTTGTCCCTCAGCTTCTGGGCCGGGACAGCCGCGTCCTCCACCCCACTCCCACCGGTGACCACCACCACCGCCTTGGGGACGCCAGGCCGGGCGCCGCCCTGGACCGTCATCACCTTGTCATAGATGTGCAGCAAGGCCGTGCCTGCCGAGCCCACCCCTCCCAGGTAGGGGGCCTGGCTCAGGGCCCGCAGCACTGCAGCACGGCTGAGGTGGGTGTCCAGCCCGAAGGCTGTCTGGACGCGGCCGCCGTACACCACCAGGCCGATCTGCATCACATCGGGGTTCACGTCAAACCGGAGGGCGCAGCTTCTCACGAAGCTCTGCATCTGGGCGAAGTTCTCGGGCCCCACTGAGACCGAGGCGTCCAGCATGAAGGCCAGGTCCAGCGACTGGGCCTGGCAGCCTGTAGAACAAGCAAAGCGGCCCTCAGGGGGTAGCCGGGGTGGGGGAGGGTGGTGTGCTGCTCTGGGGTGATCAGAGCCCAGGTCGGCTGGGCTCCACCGCAGCATCCGGCCTCCACCCTCTCCTGGAAGAAAAGGACACACGAAGGCTCAGCTGGACCATCCTCAGCCTCCCCCCTGGCAGCTGGATGCGGCCACGTGATCGTTCTCTCCGATGGGATGTAATGGAAAGTAACTGCAATTTCCAAGTTATATCCCCAAAAGGAAGCTGCCTGCCTTCCACTTCCCCTCTGCCCTCTTCCTGCAGTCTGAGAAACAGCAGCCCTGGAGTTAACAGACAGCTGAACCATCCTGCCGGCCCAGGCTGCTCACCTCTGAACTGTGATGGGAGAGGAATAAACAACTACTGATGTAAGCCATGGGGCTCTGAGGCTCAATCTATGCCTCCAGGTGCCATGAACTGTATAGCAGTGGTGGTTTAGTCACTAAGTTGTGTCCGATTCTTGCGACCCCATGGACTGTAGCCCACCAGGAGTAAAGTAGGCAGTAAGAGGGTCTGACTTACTAGTTTTTTAAAACCACTCTAGCATGAGAAGAGTCTGAGAAACCGTCATAGCCAAGAGGAGTCTAAGAAGACAGGAAGACTATAAAATTTATCCTGGATGGGATCCTTGGAACAGAAAAAAGACATTAGGTAACAACTAAGGAAGTTGGAATAAAGTACAGACTGTAATAAATAATGACCAACTATGGACAGAGGTTTGTATCACTGTACAGGAGGCAGTGACCAAAAGCATCCCCAAGAAAAAGAAATGCAAGAAGGCAAAATGGTTTTCTGAGGAGGCTTTACAAATAGCCGAGAAAAGAAAAGAAGCAAAAAGCAAAGGAGAAAGAGAAAGATATACCCCACTGAATGCAGAGTTCCAGAGAATAGCAAAGAGAGAAAGGAAGGCCTTCTTAAGTGAACAATGTAAAGAAATAAACAATAGACTGGGAAAGACTAGAGACCTTTCCAAGAATATTGGAGATACCAAGGGAACATTTCATGCAAAAATGAACACAATAAAGGACAGAAATGGCAAGGAGCTAACAGAAGCAAAGAGATTAAGAAGAGGCGGCAAGAATACACAGAAAAACTATACCAAAAAGGTCTTAGTGACCTGGATAACAACGATGGTGTGGGTACTCACCTAGAGCCAGACATCTTGGTGTGTGAAGTAAAATGGGCCTTAGGAAGCATTACTACCAATAAAGCGAGTGGAAGTGATGGAATTCCAGCTGAGCTATTTCAAATCCTAAAAGATGATGCTGTTAAAGTGCTGAACTCAATATAGCAGCAAATTTGGAAAACTCAGTGGCCACAGGACTGGAAAAGGTCAGTTTTCATTCCAATCCCAAAGAAAGGCAATGCAAAGAATGTTCAAACTACTGCATAACTGCACTCATTTTGCACGCTAGCAAGGTAATACTCAAAATCCTTTAGGCCAGTCTTCAGCAGTACCTGAACCGAGAACTTCCAGATGTACAAGATGGGTTTAGAAAAGGCAGAGCAACCAGAGATCAAATTGCCAACATTCACTGGATCATAGAGAAAGCTAGGGAATTCCAGAAAAACATCTGTTTCATTGACTACATTAAAGCCTTTGACTATGTGGATCACAACAAACTGTGGAAAATTCTTAAAGAGATGGGAATACCAGATCACTCTACAGGTTAAGAAGCAACAGTTAGGACCAGACATGGAACAACTGACTGGTTCCAAATTGGGAAAGGAGTACATCAAAGCTATATATTGTCACCTTGCTTATTTAACCTATAGGCTACTAGAGTACATCAGGGGAAATGCCAGGCTGAAGCACAAACTGAAATTGCTGGGAAAAACAGCAGCAACCTCATATATTCTGATATCACTCTAATGGCAGAAAGCAAAGAGAAACTAAAGAGCCTCTTGATGAGGGTGAAAGAGGAGAGTGAAAAAGCTGCCTTAAAACTCAAAAAACTAAGATCATGGCACTCAGCCCCATCACTTCATAGCAAATAGAAGGGGAAAAGTGGAAACAGTGACAGATTTTATTTTCTTGGGCTCCAGCAGATGAGTGACTGCAGCCATGAAATTAAAAGATGCTCCTTGGAAGGAAAGCTATGACAAACCTAGACATCATATTAAAAAGCAGAGATATCACTTGGCCAACAAAGGTCCAGATAGTCAAAGCTACAGTTTTTCCAGTAGTCATGTACAAATGTGTGAGTTGGACCATAAAGAAGGCTGAGCACCAAAGAATTGATGCTTTTGAATTGCAGTGCTGGAGAAGACTCTTGAGAGTCCCTTGGACAGCAAGGTGATCAAACCAATCAATCCTAAAGAAAATCAGTCCTGAATAGTCATTGGAAGGACTGATACTGAAGTTGAAGTTCCGATACTTGGGCCACCTGATGGCAAGATCCAACTCATTAGAAAAGACATGGATGCTGGGAAGGATTGAAGGCAGGAGGAGAAGGGGGCACCAGAGGATGAGACGATTGGATGGCATCACTGACTCAGTGGACATGAGACTGAGCAAACTCCAGGAGATGGTGAAGGACAGGGAAGCCTGGCGTGCTACAGTCCATGAGGTTGCAAAGGCTTGGACACAACTGAGCGACTGAACAACATCAATGTTGGTTCATTAATTGTGACAACTGTACCTGGTTAACATCTTACGAGAGGGACACTGGAGATGGAACACAGGTGAACCCTACCATTGTCACAGTTTTTCTGTGAGTCTAAAACTATTTTTTAAAAAAAATCCTCTGGCTGCCAAGGGAAGATAAGACTGGAGGGGCACAGTGGAGGTGGGCAGGCAGAGAGCCCTGTCCTTCCCCCAGCAGGAGGGAATGTCTCACCATTGGTGAGAGTGACACCTGGGGCTGAGAAGCTGAAATCCACATGCAGCTTCTTTAGAGGAGAAGTCGGGAGCCCTGTGGACGGTGTGTTTCACCTACTCCTGTCTCTGACCGTGGGCCAGGCCCCCACCCCTGATGGGGATATCTACGCCCAGGTTTTGTTTTCCAGGGCACCCTCTAGTGGTGGGTCATGGAAATCAACATGGGTCATAGAACAGAATGATTTCAGAAGGCATCTCAGGTAGAAACGGCAAGCAGCATTTCAGGAAAGGCTTGGCTTGTTCTAGACATTTATGCTTGTATAGGCACATGTGTGTACTGGGAATGCATTTCTTTCTTGTCAAAAAGAAACTGGGAAGCTGCCGTTCTAGAGTTACACTTAGTAAGTTCAGAGCTCCTTATTAACTATAACAATAAAAATTAATAACAGTGATACCTGCAATTCTGAGTGCACACTCTGAGCTTACTCTGTACTATTGTGCATCTTGCTTGCCCTACGTAGTCCTCATAAAAGCCCCTCGGGAGGTGCTACTATTTGTCAGATTGTGGTGACCAGTAAAATGAGATGGTTAGATAGCATCACAACTCAGGGGACTTGAATTTGAGCAAACTCTGGGAGACAGTGGAGGACAGAGGATCCACGGGGTTGTAAAGAGTCAGACATGACTTAGCGACTGAACAACAACAAAACTGAGAAGTTACTCATCACAAGGCTCGTATATGGAAAAAAAAAGTGGGGCTGCGGCTCCAGCCTGCATCAGAGGCCCTGGTTAAGTCCCTACCAAAAGGTGGAAAGTTCTACCACTGGCCGGCTGGCCCCCGGGTCAGGTGAGGCTGGCCAGTAGCTGGCACGGGTGTGGGGATGGTCCCTACCTGGGCGTGGCCGGCTGCACAGCTTGCCCTGCAGCTTTGGGATTTGGTTGAATAGGTCCTGCAGGCTGGTGTAGGTCAGCACGCGCTCTGCGCCGCCAGTGATCATCTCCAGTTCTGCCCGCACGTCCTCGCTGCCCACACCCAGCAGGAGCAGCTCCCGGGCCCTCGCGAAGCCCGCCGGGCCGGCCACCTCGTCCTGGGAGCGCGCCTCCGTCATCAGGACCACCGCCCGTTGAGGCCGGTCCAGGCCTGTCCTGGGGGCACTCCCGAAGCCACGCTCTGCCACCTGCTGCAGGGCCCGGCCCGTCAGGGTGGCGCCACCATCGAAGTGCAGGCCATCGAGGCTCCGGACCAGGTCCGGCACGTCCTGATACTCGCCCACCGGCACAGCCACGGTCAGCTCTGCACCATAGAGGGCCACACCCACGCGCGCCCGGGAGTCTCTGGCCAGCGCTTCCCGCACAAACCGCTTCACGAAGGCCTTGGCCCGCTGGAAGCCCTCCGGGGTGGCGTCCGCTGAGCCGGCCAGCAGGAACAGGACGTCCACTCTGCACTCCAGGCTCAGATTCAGAGCTGCCGGGACACAGCCGCAGTCACCCTGGGGAGCACGCAAACCGTCCTACCTGGGATGCCCAAGCCCACGCGGGGCTGAGCCACCGCCCTCCTAGGAGAGGGATGGGGCCATGACGCTGAGGCTCCAAAGGCTAGTGACCAGAGCCCATCACCGAGTTAGACAGGGCTCCCGGGCTCCCACCCAGGGTCTCGCTGTCTCACCTCTTTTTCAAAATAAAATATAATCTATACTCTTCCCCCACTATGCTCAGTGCTTCTTGTGTCCTGTTGGAGAAATCTCTGTCTACCCCCAAATCATGACAATAGGCTCCTATGTTTTCTTCTAGAAGCTTCACAGCTTTGCTCTCTACACTTAAATCAGTGATCCATCTGGAACTGATTTTTGTATGACTTGTGAGGCAGGGGAATCAAGATATACTTTTTCCCAGATAAATCTCCAATTGACCTAGCATGACAGTTTTTAAAAAGTTATTTAACAAGTCCCATCCTCTGTGTCAAGCACTGTGCTGAGCACTTTATATACAGAATCTTATTGCAAACTCCCATAACCACAGGGCAGTAAAGTCAATTATAATCTTCACAGTTTTAAAATCAAGACAGGTTGGGGCTTCTCATTCCTCTTCTGGAAGAGGAGGGAAGCGATACTGCCCAGAACCATGAACCTGATGGGCTGGCTCCAGCCTACAGCTGGGCTCTGTGATGCCCACAGATCAAGTGGTGGCCATTCTAAAGCTAAGAAGCTAGGGGCCGTGTCCTACCCAGATCTCTAACACCCGAGTTATACTCTGGAGCCCTCAGGGTATCATCTGAGACATCAGCTCAGTAGTGTACTTGAAATGCACTAACTCCTGGGCCACTTCCTACCTAGTGGCTAACAGGGTTCCAGACAAACAGCAGGAGCCGGGACTCCACTGCTCCCCAATAACTGGAGTCTGGGAAGTCCCGGGCACACGTACCGCAGTTGGCTTCCCCTCCAAAGGCTGGCGGGCAGAGGCAGCTGTACCTGTCCGGTCCTTCTGGAATACACGTGCCTCCATTCTGGCAGGGCTGTGAGTCACAGGGGCCTACCAGAGAGATGCCTGTTAACAGCCTGGTACATTCGCCCAGAGATGGAAGGGCTTTGGCCACCCTGCCCCACCAGGGCCTGGCCCCTTCCTTTCCCGGGATGCACTAGGAAATTGGTCTCAACACCGGTAGCAAAGATGGGAAGGACAGCCAATGAGGGGTTAGGGTGTGGGAAGTAATAGACACTCAGTGGTGGGCTCAGTTAATGCTCTGTGTGAAGTATAGGCTCACTGTGGATCTGCCAGTATCTCATGGCTCTGATACTGGAAGCACATGTTACAGACTGAATTATGTCTCCCCTTCCACACCCATTCATATGTTGTTGTTGTTCACTTGCTAAGTCGTGTCTGACTGTTGCAAGCCCATGAACTGCAGCATGCCAGGCTTCCCTGTCCTTCACTATCTCCCAGAGCTTGTTCAAACTCATGTCTGTTGAGTCAGAGATGCCATCCAACCATCTCATCCTCTGTTGCCTCCTTCTCCTCCTGCCCTCAGTCTTTTTCCAGCATCAGGGTCTTTTCCAATGAGCCTACTCTTAGTATCACGTGGCCAAAGTATTGGAGCTTCAGCTGAAGATGGTGAAGGATGATGAAGATGGGGTAGTGAAGTTGAAGATTTTTTAAAACTATGAAGTTTTAAAACTTTAAAACTATGAAGATTTATTCATTCAGTCCTTCCAGTGAATATTCATATGTAGGATTCAACACCCCCCAATACCTTAAAAATGTTATTACTTAGTGGTCACATGATTGTAATTAAAGTGTATACTTTTGAAAGGTAGGAATTGAGAGTAACTTTGGGCACCCAGGCCTGCAGTCCTATCAGCTGGAGTTTCATGGAAACGACTGGGAGTTCATTAACAGTGCCAACTGTGGCCTTTAAATGAGCGGCTATTATGGGTCAGGTACTGTGAAATTAAAAGACACTTGCTCCTTGGAAGAAAAGCTATGACCAACCTAGACAGCATATTAAAAAGTAGAGACATTACTAACAAAGGTCCGTCTAGTCAAAGCTATGGTTTTTCCAGTAGTCATGTATGGATGTCAGAGTTGGACCATAACGAAAGCTGAGCACTGAAGAATTGATGCTTTTGAACTGTGGTGTTGGAGAAGACTCTTGAGAGTCCCTTGGCCTGCAAGGAGATCCAACCAGTTCATCCTAAAGGAAATCAGTCTTGAATAGTCATTGGATGGACTGATGTTGAAGCTGAAACTCCAATACTTTGGCCACCTGATGTGAAGAACTGACTCCTTGGAAAAGACCCCGATGCTGGGAAAGATTGAAGGTGGGCGGAGAAAGGGATGACAGAGGATGAGATGTTGGATGGCATCACCGACGCAATGGACACGAGTTTGAGTAAGCTCCGGGAGTCGGTGATGGACAGGGGAGCCTGGCGTGCCACAGTCCATGGTGTCGCAGAGTCGGACACGACTGAGTGACTGAACGGAAGTGAGCTGAGGGTTACACATGCACGATCTCATTTCACTGATACAACCAAATGAAGCAAGTACTGTGAACCCCCATGTCACAGACAGGAAGCTGAAACTCAACAAACAGAAGTCACTTGCTGAAGGTTAGCTACTTGGAAAGCGGCAGAGCTGGGACTCAAACCCAAGTTATTCTGCTTTCAAAACTGTAAGTCCCTGACCTTTTATTTCTGAGTGGAAACAACTAGGCTTTCATTTCCTGCCAGCTGTCAGAGGCCAGCTACCTTGGAACTTTAAGATGCCCAGTGGATCACCTAACCCCTGCCTGCACACAAGCCTCTGGCTCTTCAGGGGCCGGGCACCTGACCTCATTAGGAGCAGCAAATCCACACAAGCACTGATGCCAAGACAACCAACTGCCATGCTCCTGCATCGTGAGATGCTCTAGACCCCAGAGTGATGAGTAGGGAGAGCCCACTGGGGAGCCAGGCCGAATGATCTTAATGGGGTTGATAAGTCCTCCTGTTTGCTGGGGACTTTGTAACTGATGAAGCACTTGGGTGCACATCATCTACTGAATCTTCCCTAGGAGTCCATGTATGGTACCCGCTACCATCCAGAGTAGGGAGATGGGGAGTCCAGACAAGGGGCAAACATTGCCCTCATTTTACAGAGGAAGAAAGTAAGGCTCAGGGATCTTGCTCTGGGTTTGCTGCTAGATATGAGGTTTTCTGTTTGCAAAGCTAGGGGTCAGTGCATGCCCTGCTCTGCCTCATGTAAAAGCAGAGTCCCAGTTAAGGAAGTAATTCCAAAGCTTCACTCCATTCTCAGTGAAAAGATACCGCTGAATGAGGGAAGCATTGAGTACCACACAAGCATGTTGCTCTGCCTCTGAAATCCCCATGCCTCTGCCCTGGAGCCGGGTCCAACCCTACTTGCTGCCCCAGGAGTACAAATGCCCCTTTGGGAGCCAGCCTCATCCCAGGGCCAGAAAGAACAGGAGGATCAAAGAGGCAGACTATACCTGGGCAGGTGGTCCTGTAGCAGCTGGTGGGGTGGGTGAAGAACACTCTCTTCCAGCTACAACCCAGGAAATCAAACGGTACAGATCAGAGGTTTAACAGGAAAGGTTATTTAAAATACTAAGAGCTGACATAAGATGCCAATGCAGAAGTGACTCAAGAAACCTGTTTTTTCCCCCTGATTCCACCCCAACTGTTGTCTGCACATTCAGTAGGAAATGTTTCAAACTACTCAAAGACAATTAAAAAAAAAAAAAAAAGATAGTTTAAGCTGGCTATCCTGTCAGAAGTTAGAGATGTCTGTGTTCGATACTCTGAGCTACATGAACAGCTTTCTTAGGGACAGCAGAATGAGTGGGGGGCAAGAAATGCTGGGATTAGGCAACTGGATTCTGGCTGTGTGACCTCAGGCAAGTTACTTTCCTTCTCTGGTCCTCAGTCCCCTCTTCTGTATAGCAACTCTACTGGGTAGTTTTCAACTGTGTTCCTTGGAGCCTTGGTGGAGAGGGAACAGGACTGTTCACGGCTCCCCCAGGGCCACAGCCCTGCCAGGAGGATGTGCAAACCACTGGCTGGTCTCAATGACCCCTGAGGCCTGTTTGGTTGCCAACCTTCTGTGACAACACAAGGGCCACCATTCCTGTGCTGGCTTCCATGCTCCATCCATCCCCATCATTACATCAAGTCCTCAGCTATTTGAAGAAACAATAGCCTGTTTCAGGTGGAGAAGAGGGCTCAGGGGGCTGAATTAAGGGGCCCAAAGTCACACGGTTATCAAAACAGCAGAGTAGGATCTGATCTCTGTCTCGGACTCCAAAGCCCATCCATCTTGCCCTCTGGGCCACCCCACCCCAGTTCTCCTGACTCTGCAGGGTCACACGCCAGCCAAGGCAAGAAGGGGTCCTTGTCCTTCCAGCAGGAAGCCCTCCCCTTGCCTGGCAGTAGCTCCACAATGGCCTCATCTCTAAGGAAATTCTCTCGGGGCCTTGGCAATAAAGTTCTCTAAAACTTTCCCAAGAAGGCTTCTCCCAGTGGGATCCCACCCCAGTGTTGCCCAGCTGAGGGGCGGCTAATGGGGCTCATTGCTAGGGCAGGAGCTTACCTGAGGCAAAACATCCACTTGGGACAAAATCCAAGTCAATTCTGCACTCAAGGGGTTGCTGAAGTCAAAACTCTGCCAAGCCACTAGCTCATTAAAGAGAATTCTTCTTCCCTTCCACGTCTACTTCCCATGACAATCTCATAAAACCACACATCCAAGCCCAGAAAGTTCCATGGGCCCTGTCCTCCCTACCCAGCCCAGCCCTGGGAGCCCATGCTACTGAGCAGACACTGTCTAGGCCTTTGCCTGGACCTGTCCTCAGCTTGCCACCCCGCCCCACCACCTGCCACCTCCCTCAGCTCTAGACTCAGATGCCTTCCTGCCTACTGTAATTAAAAGTGCTCACCTACCCCAAACACCTATTCAACCCGCTCTGTCTCCCTCCATCCCCGCATTCTTTCCCCAGCAGGCACTTGGCATCACCTAAGAGTTCCTCTAGCTACTCACTCTGTTCACTGCTGCCTCTTGCTCACAGGGGCAGATCTGTTTCTGCGATGCTCATGCAGATTCCCCAGGACTTGGGGCAGTGCTAAGAGCTCAGGAGAGCCTCTGAGAAGATTTCTTGAATGAAGGGCTTGATGAAAAGCCTACTATATGCATTATTCTAGAAGCCTTGATATATTCATTCCTGCATGCTCCAGACAAATCCTCTGGGGCAGGTCCTATTCTCACTCCCTTTCTGAACGTGGGAACAGACAGCGGAGGTTCCCAGCTCATTAACGGTGGTGTCCCCAGAGTCCGAGCACAAAGCCATTAAGTGTACTCTCCTGGGCCTCTCCTGGGCCTCCCAACCTCTGGATGCCTCAGCCCCACTGCAACCTGGTTCTGACACTATTCAAGATTATTGAGGGACTTCCCTGGTGGTGCGGCAGGTGGGAATCTGGCTGCCAATGCAGGGGACACAGGTTCAATCCCCAGTCCGGGAAGATTCCACATGATGCAGGGCAACTAAGCCTGGGCGCCACAGCTACTGAGCCCACGAGTGGCAACTACTAAAGCTCACACACCCTAGAGCCCATGCTCTGCAACGAGAGAAGCCACCGCAATGAGAGGTCCACACAAGGCGACTAGAGAGGAGCTCCCAGTTGCCACAACTAGAGAAAGCTCACACCCAGCAACAAAGACCCAGTGCAGCCATAAAGAAATAAAACTATATATAAAGACTTTTAAATTATATATATATATATAAAGGCTGTTCAAGCAGGCCCTTCTCCATGATGTGCAAGAAGGAAACAGGCCCTGCTATAGCACTTGGGAGGCTCTCTCTGGACCAAGACCACTGGGGGCAGTGACTGTGTCCACCTCCTTGTCACACACCGTCCGGCTCAGAGGGGCACTTAAACATGTTCATCAGAGAACAAAGAACTACCTCCATTCACTTGAAAGCTCAGGTTCAGGAGACAGCCTCTAATGGCCTCTGACAGGGCCTCAGGCCCCACTTCCTCTGATCCACGTGGGGGGCATGGCCCTTCCCTGCCAGGGTGGCGTTTGGACTCGGCATTGGCTCAGCATGGTCCTTGCAGCTTCTCTGCTGTTTCATCTTATTGCTGTGTACATGCTCTGATCTCATCGCAGAGGCCAGGCCAAGGGGCAAGATGCAGCTGGTACAAACGCTACCCTAGCTCTCTAGAAATGATGGGTGGCCTGGATCACGAATTGCTAACCAGGGGCCATACTGGAGGTGATCCAGATAAAGTGCCGAGGGACGGTCTGGGGAGTCTGCCGGGCAGTGGCCAGCAGCTGGGCAGCAGGTGTTCTTGAATGCCTGAGCTCCTGTCCTGAAGAATCCAGCCTCCCCAACGACATCTACAACTGGAGTTCATCCAAGGATCTTATTTAAGCCTCTTGCTTTGCTCAGCCCCCACAAAGGTGGAAACTGGTACTCAGAGGAACCAAGTTGCCAGACCACTATCCCACGTCCAAACCACTGCCCTATCTGACCAGTTTTTGGCTGACCCATCAGCCTTCCAGAATGGCTGTGACCTGCCCTGCTCACCTACCCTGGGTGCCTGGCTGGTGGTCTACTAGACTCTGAAACTGAGTACCTGCGCCCCTGCCTGTGTCCCTGAAACCCTGTCCATGGCTCCCTCTCTGGTCTCCTCCGATCCCCATCACAGGCTCCATGGCCAAGGCCCCAGAGAGCTATTCTCCCTGCAGCCCATGAGCCCCTGGCCAACCCTGCCCAGGCCGAACCTTCAGGCTCTGACCTCAGACCTTGAGGACAAACCTGGAGAAGGGACAGAGGGCAGGCAGCACAGCATCAGTGCCCCGAGATCCTCTCCAGCACGGGGCAAGGCCAGCAAGCTCCCTGATCGTCTCCAGTGTCTTGCGCTCACAGGGGTGAGGCTGGACCTTGCAGTCTGTGTCCACCATGCATGCCCAAGACAGGGAAGACAGAGTTAAGCCTCATTCCCTGTGGTCCCACTAACCCCTCCCCTCACTCCCTCTCGGCAGAGCACACAGAAGAGGGCCAGCCAGTCTCCGAGCATCTCCTCTGCACAGGCCCTGCCCCTCACAGCTCTTCCATCCTGTGCACACGTGTACCTTTCATACTACATACGTCACTCCAGCTCCTGGAGACCCTGACAAAGCTGACTATGCATACATGGATCTCATCTCAAGATGAAGCCTCCCTGTGCTGACAACATGGGGAACTGGCTCCTTCCTCCTCCCAACCAGTGGACAGGCACAGGGGGCCCCCCGCCACATCTGGGTCCCAAGCCCCGAGCCTCTCAATCCCTCAAAGATAATCTCAGGATTCCTAGCCAAAACTCTCACAGGGCCTGACACAGGGAGGCTGAACGAAGCTGAGTGTCCCAGGGCTGAAGCTGCTAGGTCCTGTCCCTCTTTCCTGGCTTCCCTAGGGAGCCTCCTGTGTCCTGACTTCTGGCCTCGGGGAACCCTCCCCACCCTCACATCCCACTTCTATATGGGCAAGGCCACTCCTTCCCAGCTGGGAGGCCCATACTCACCTGGAGAGGTGGTGGTGCAGATGGCGGAGCCACTGAGGGTGCTGAAGAGGCCATTGGTGGCGTCATCCACCTGCTCGGCCATCAGCACATGCTGCTCCCTTGGATCGCTGGCCAGTGAGTGCAGCTCCTCCCACCTGAGTCCCGGCCGCAGCAGAGAAGTCACAATGGCTCGTTGCTCCACGCTCACCCACCTCCTGCCCACCCATCTCCTAGACCCTGGGCTCTGTGTGGACAGCACCACCACCCACCGAGGCAGGAGCCGCCTAGCTGCAACCTCATCCATCTAGGATGCAGGGAAGGTCTAGATGTGAACCACAGAAAGACTGAGGATGCTGAGCGGTGGGTAGTCATGTGTGCATGCTCCAGCAACCCACCAATTCCCGCAGAGGAGAGCCTCCCACTCGAACTGTCAGCCCGTATTTGAGACTTGATCCTAATAGATCTAGTCATCCGGTTTTATAACTTTTAGCTGATGAAAAAAATTTAACCAGAAAGGAAATGAAAGAAAGTGGTTTGTGGTTCTAGGTGATGCCAAGAGAAGTACACACAGGAACAACTAGTAATAGGAAAAAAAAAAAAATCCTGACGATTATAAACCATGGCCGTAAGAACTCAGAGGCCAGCAACGTGAGGCCATGTAGAGGTGGGAACTGGCATAGTTTAACAACCAGAGGGCACGGTCAGTGCCTGGAACAGAAATGATGGGTGGGACGATGACCCTAGGGCATGAAGAAGGGTTAAAGGATGTTGAAAAAGCTCTGTCTTTAAGAAGACAAGGCAGTCAGTAACCCATTTAGAATCTTGCCCATCAAAAAATTCATCAAAATAGACCAAGGCTTGGCAATACAGCAAAACATTCATGGATCTCTAAATCACCTCATGTAAAAAACTCTGATTCTCCTCTGAAGCCACAGAAACCAGTCATTTTATCCAGTACCTAGGACAGCGCCTGGCAAGAAGGAGGGGCTTCTTAGTTCTAGACTCACAGTAGCTTTGAGTGGGCCCCACCCTTAGCTCTCCCAGCTCCCAAAGAGACCTTCTTAGAAGCTCCCTGGGTAATCCAGATACTCAGCCAGAGTTGAGACTCCTCAGAGAGTGGGTTTAAAATACACTAAGGACAGGCGGGGAGGGAAGAGTTTGAGTGGCATCAGTCTTTAATCTCACTACAGTGGTTCTCAGACTTTAGTGGCATCAGAATCACTGAGGACCAGAAAAAGCACAGATTGAGGCTCCTTGCCCCAGAGTTTTGGATTCGATGAGGTGTGGCCTGAGGGCGTGGGTTTCTAACAAGCTCTAAATGATGCTGATGCTGCTGGTCCAAGGAACATACCTGGAGAACCACTGGTCAACAGTGCACCGGCCTTCTACTAGGAGTAGGGGAAGGGGTTAGGTGGGCCTGGGAGCCCACCAGGCTTCCTCAGAGGCTTCCTGTGTCTGCAAACCTCGGGCTTTCAAATCTGAGTGATACCCCCTTTCCTGAGCAACTGGCTTCTTAATTTCTCTACACCAGGAATGCTCGAAGTATGGTCTACGGGCCAGCGCACGTCCCTAAACTTCTCACCCTGATTCAGAATCTCATAAGCATAGATACCAGGCATTTATAAACTAACTATATGGCAACTTGACAGAGCCATTTTTATGTCTGTTGGGTCAATTAATAAGAATTTGAGCTTCTATTTTGCCTTTGTTTTTATTTCATTTTTCTGGTAATTCATTTTTATTGTAATTTTTTTTTTGAAGCATCAGGACATAATCCATTAGGGCGAAAAAAAAACTGGACCTTCACCACATATAGTTTGAGAAGTGCTCCTCCAGCTAGCAGCTGGAGAAGAAAGCCCCAGAATGGGCTAGTATTTCCACCTTGTGGGGAGTTCCATCCTCAGTGACAGACCTTGGGCAACTGTTATTCATAAGACACTCTGTTGGGCAGGAGGGTGGGCAGGGAGCCATAAAGTAACACCCCTTCTCCTCTCTCAAGGGGTTTATGTTCCTTATATCTGAGAACACAAAAAGAGCCAGCCATAAGGCAGCTTGTGTTTAGTACCAACTTACAACAACAACAGCAACAGTGGTGGTGGCAGCTGTCACCATTGCACCAGGACACGGCACAATCGGGACAGCCCCCATGGTGCCTGCAGCCTCAGTCTGACCTGCACTTGCTGGTCCTCGGAGGTCCTCTCACCTGACACTCGGGTGATCTTAGTTAGGCTTTAAACACTATCTTCACTTTTCATCTCTATGCCTGTCCCTTCTCCTATGTGCCAGACTCTTCCATCCAACTCTCTACTCAGCCTCTCTACTGAGATGGCCAATATGAATCTCAGACCTGCCCTGTCTGAAACAGAATTCCATTTCCTTTCCCAGTCTTTCTCATGTCATTCATGCTGGGGCTTAAGCCAAAATCTTCTATTCTCTCATATACCCACATCCAGCACACTGGTCATGCCACTGCTCTGCCTTCCAAGCACATCCTAGATCCAGCCATTTCTCTACGGCTCACAGTGGCTGCCCTATGACAAACCACCATTAAACTGCATGTGAGCCGCTCCACCATCTCCTAGGTTCCCCACTGCCCCTATCATTGCCTCTCTCTCGGTCCCGTCTATTCTCTTCTTGGCAGTCAGTGTGATCCCCTAAAAATGTAAGCCAGTTCATGCAATTCTCCTGCTCAAAACCCTCCACAGACTTCCCACACTACTCATTACGAACTTCACAAAGTCTCCAGCCCAGATTCCTGCCCACCTCTTCCACCTATTTCTTGTAATTCACCCCTTGCTGGTTGGTCTCCAGCTGCTCTCTGGCTGTCTTGCTGTTTCTATAAGACACTCAGCTAGCTGCTGCCTCAGGGCCTTTGCACTTGCCATCTGCCTGCTTTGCCTGCTCTTTTTTGTTACTTGGAAGGCTTGTTCCTCACTTAAGTTTCTGCTCAAAAATCAACTCCTTGAGGGAGCCTTACCAGACTCTCCTTATCTAAAATAGCTATCCTCTCGGGAATTCCCTTACAGTCCAGTGTTAGGACTCAGTGCTTTCACTGCTGGTTCAATCCCTGGTTGGGAAACTAAAATCCTAAAAGCCCTACCCGCCACCCCCCGCCTCCCCCACAAAATAGCCATCCTCTCTACTCCCATCATTCTGTAACCTATTATCTACTTTATTTTTCTTCTCTGCATTTTATGTCCACCTGAAATTACTAATTTATTCACTCACTTGTTTGTTATCTAGTTCCTTTCCTAGAATGAAGTTCCATGAAGGCAAGGACTTTGTATAATTTTATTGTCTCTGTATCCTGAGAACCTAGAATAGTGTCTGGCACGAGGAAGACAACCTATATTTATTGAGAGAATAAGAAAAGTATAGTAGGCCTTCCAGATCCATAGGTTCCACACCCACAAATTCAGCTCACTGTGGCTCCTGTGCTATGTTTATGATCTATGGATATGGGAGGGCTAAATAAAGGACTTGAACATCTATGGACTGTGGTGTCCTGGGGCAGGGAGTTGGTTCTGGAATGACAGTACTAAAATTAATAGAGATGTCTGTGACCAGGCACAGTGCCAGGACCAGAGTCATTTCACTTGATACCCACAACAACTAGACATTCATAGAGCTCATCTCCATTTTTAGGGCTGAGAACATACCCCCCGCCCTCACCAGGAAGGCAGATTTCAGCACCTAGAGAAACATGTTGGAGAAGAGGGGAGCCAGACACAGACTGGTCTCAGGCTCATCAGAACACTTTCTTGGATTATTCAACTTGAAACTGGAGAAATGAGTCTTTTGTCTCCAGGATGGAGCTGGGAAGATGGGACCTGGGGCACTGCCTGCACCCACAGTCCCAGCTTCCTAAGAAAGCTGGGCTGAGAGAGCAGCAGAGACAATTGGATGGGGGACAGAAAGAGTCTAAAAGGCAGCGAAATCCTTAACTCCTACTGACCCCGAGAAACCCCTGACCCACTGGTGCAGTTATATGAGTCCGTGAATTTCCATTTCTGCCCAGATACGTTGGAGTCAAGTTTCTGACACCTGAAACCAAGTGTTCAGACTAAAGACAATGCAAACTCTCAGACTTCCAAAGAGTTGGAGTTCCCTGTGTGCCAGCAACAATACAGCAAAGTGAGGAAAAGACAGGTCCCCGAAGATCCAGATGGTTTTCCCAGCTCCACTCTCTGCCCATGGCTGTAAAGCCCACCAGGCTGACCCAGAGAGCTTACCCAGCACAACCAAATCTCTTACCTTGGGAAGTGGATGCCCACGGAGAACACAGTGACACCCCTCTGCTTAAGCTGTTTGGCAGGCAGGGCCACGTGCCCTTGGGACCTCCCATCTGTGACGATGATGAGGATCTGGGGCACAGAGGCATTTCTGCCCCCTGGGAATCCTTTGTGCAGAAGGTATTTCAGAGCAAGGCTTGTCTCTGTGCGCCCTCCTCTGAGTTCACCCAGAAGGAAAAAAAAGAAGAAAGAGCCAGAGATCCAGGGGTGAAGTTGGAATGAGAACCTGAGACAACAGCCACCTTCTCCCAGCAGAGGCTCAAAGGGATGATTCCCACATGACCTGTGCACTCTCTCACCAGCTAAACCACAGTGATGGAGCTTCCCAGGTGGCACCAGTGGTAAAGAATCCACCTGCCGATGCAAGAGATGTGGGTTTGATCCTTGGGTTGGGAAGATCCCTCTGGAGAAGGAAATGGCAATCCACTCCAGTATTCTTGTCTGGAGAATTCCACAGACAGAAGGGCCTGGTGGGCTACAGTCCATGGGGTCACAAACAGTCAGACACAACTGAGTAACTGAGCACACACACAGTGTTAAATGCATATAGTAAGGGGAAAAAAGAGAGAGAGAGAAAGATCTAAACCACAGTGACGAAGAAAAATGAATTTTTCCCCTGGACTTAACACTCAGTCTGCACATGTGTTGTATTATATAATAATGTTATTCATGTATGCTTTCTCTCCCCATGATGGCTCCAGGGCACGATTCTCGTCTTTTGTCTAACACCCACCTCCTATCTCCCCATCCCTGAAGCCTTCTTGTTACAGCTCAGCACGTCCTTGGGAAAGCAGGTAACTGAGCTTGGTAAGGATTTCTGAGCATGAGTGGTGGGGCTTTGATGCAAGAGTCGTTTTCAAGATCAAGCCTCTGTGTCTCACTTCCAGGTTCAGGGTTGGGCATTGGGAGGTTGAACTGTTTGACTACTTTCAGAGCAGGGCAGGTGACTATGGTCCCATCTCACCAGGAGGCTAAGACTCTCCATTCCTCACAGTCCAGTTATGGAGATTGCTGGCTCAGCGTGGAATCCCAGCACAGAATCCCTACTAAATTTCACCATAGGAGGCTCGTGCCCACATCCACAGAGGGTGAACTGCCAGCTCTGGGTGTCACCTAGGTAGAAAATAATGACTTACCACAATAGATTTTGGGCAAAGCCTTTCAGTGGATGGTAATAGATGAGGAATCCTCTGCTCAGAGACCAGTAATACTAACTGCTAATATTTACTGTTCACCTTATGTGCCAAGCACCACTAAGCGTGTGTTTAAAGGTGCTTGGCTCATGTAATTCTCACCATAGTTCTGAGACAGGAGAGTTCAGAGAAGGGCTTTAGCTAAAGTGACACAGTTCATGGGTGGTGGAGGCAGGACTTGAACCCAGAACTTCCAGAGTCCAAGTTCTTACCATCGCATTATACAACTTGCCTCTCCCTGGCTAGTGGAGGTCAGAACTGCAGTTTAAACTCAGTCAGGCTGATTTCTGGAGAAGGCAATGGCACCCCACTCCAGTACTCTTGCCTGGAAAATCCCATGAACAGAAGAGCCTGGTAGGCTGCAGTCCATGGGCTCGCTAAGAGTCGGACACGGCTGAGCAACTTCACTTTCACTTTTCTGCATTGGAGAGGGAAATGGCAGCCCACTCCAGTGTTATTGCCTGGAGAATCCCAGGGACGGGGGAGTCTGGTGGGCTGCCGTCTATGGGGTCGTGCAGGGTCGGCCACGACTGAAGTGACTTGGCAGGAGCAGGCTGATTTCAAAGCCAACGGTCATTCCTTTGAGGGGTCGGCAAATTAAAGCCTCGGGGCAAATGGGCACAGAAAACGGGTGCCCACTCATTTATGTGCTATCTACACAGAGCACGTGGCCAGCAAAGCATTAAAATATTTACTGTATGGCTCTTTGATGAAAAGGTTTGCTGACCCTGACTCTGTACTACTGCCCAAACGGTCACAAAACATTTCTCACTGAAAGCCGGGAGCTCCCTGTGGCTTCCCTGGTGGTGATTCCCACAAGCCTCTGGCTGTGACCCTGCAGCCTTACTTTCTCAGCCAGCCTCAGCTTTCTCTCCTGAAAATATGCCCTTCCTCTGTCATCCATCTAACCATCACTTCTTTTCCTACGGGTTTAGTACTTTCAGTTCCGTTGCTCAGTCGTGTCCGACTCTTTGCAACTCCATGAATCGCAGCACACCAGGCCTCCCTGTCCATCACCAACTCCCGGAGTTCACTCAGACTCACGTCCATTGAGTCCATGATGCCATCCAGCCATCTCATCCTCTGTCGTCCCCTTCTCCTCCTGCCCCCAATCCCTCCCAGCATCAAAGTCTTTTCCAATGAGTCAACTCTTCGCATGAGGTGGCCAAAGTACTGGAGTTTCAGCTTC